>NC_043968.1:18908089-19022348 GCF_902148855.1 Sphaeramia orbicularis | reverse complement strand
TATTGGTGTAAAAGCCAATACAGGGCATTTTAACTATGAAAACTGCAAAATGTGTTGTTTTTGGTGGTGTGGGCAGAAAAAAAAATGAAAATTCCCAGGTTGTTATCATTATCCACCATGGTGCATTTGTACAAACTTCAACTACTGTGTCAGCATTGGTATAAGCCTTGACACTGGTTGAGCTAAAATAAGAGTTTTGATGGGGATGATGCACCTGTTTGGAAGCCTTACATGAATGGTATCATTTTAATAACCCCTTTAGCCTTATCAGCCCGCCTGTGGCCCGAAAAAATTATATTACTATTCATCTACTATAAAAATATGATAAATCAGGACAATGAATGTTTTTTTTCAACTTTTGCTCAAAGTTTAGACCCAAATGTTACATCAAAAGTGTTTTTTAGTGCAAACTTTAATGTTCAAACATGATTTTTAATCTTTGTGGGGTGAAATATACGCTATTAAAAATCTTCGACACAAACAATTAATTTATGCATATCATTGTCAATCCAGCTGAAAAAAAACAGGCAAGGATAAAAAAATTCCAATTTCTCTTTTAGTTTGTTACAGTTTACTCAGGCATAGTAATAGATACAATATTTTAGACAATGGGAATAGATTTTGTGAGGTCTCTAAATGTCCACAGACACCAAGAACATCCATATGAACCTTATTATTGTGAAGTAATTCTTCATTTACTTTGGGTAGGTCTTCAGGCGTTTTTCCCCTGAATATATGGTCAGGGTTTAACAGGTTAACAAAACCCAATATTGTAAAATGGTGAAAAAGATAAAACTATCAACAAATGTACAGTGATGATATTTTTTACAACAGCATAAATTTTATGAGGAAAATACTGTCATATTTGTCCCAAAGTAATTAAAAAAAACTAAGGATTACCATGAAACAGTATATAATTAAATTTAATATATAAGGGGAAAGTTATGGCTCTAAATGCTGAGGAAAGACATCAGTCTGGCCAACAGTTTCCATGCGTAGGCCTATTATCAATATGGACCCAGACAGAAGCAGCCTGCCAGCAGATCTGACGTGAAACCATATACTTATTTATTTACTTTAATGATTTATTTACACCACAGCCTCTGTATAAGACGAGACAGAGTCAGAGTGATGCCGCCTCTTGTTGGACTGTAGTTCTCAAGCCTTAAGTTTGTGTTTTGGCACTCAAATGACAAATGACCGTATTTGGACAATAGGGTGAAGCTATAGGACTAGAAGGATGGTTGACCTAATGCTAAATAATAACTTATCGACACAGTATTTGTGGGACAAAGGCAGTGTTTAAATGAGTAGACCTAGATAGAATACTGTTTTTCAGTATGTCTGAAACCACAGTATGTGAACTGCATACTATAAATACACAATCCACATGCTATAGAGTAAATATTACAGTATACAAGCTCTGGACACTTCACCAGCATAAATCTCCCACAATGCAATGCAGTTATGACAACGACAAACGGACAAACAGACAAGGTAAACAGCCCAGTTGGTAGTCTATTGTCTTACATCACCTGTACCAGTCCATAGTGTTAGACACATGCTGGTAAAAAAGTGAAATGGTCTGGTTACTAGGGGTGTGTATTGGCAAGAATCTGGCGATACGATACAAATCACAATACTAGGATCACGAAATGATATATCACAATATATCATGATAGTGTTAAAAAGGCAATTTTTTTTGTTTGTTTCTTTTTTTTAAATGATTATTTCCTGGAAGAATAGAATTACACCAGAAATATGCACAAATACTAAACACATTTTTATTTGATCACAACAGGATCTAATGCTATATCACAGAATGTTCCGGCGTTAAACCTTAAATTATGTTTTACAGACATTACAGTTTAAGATCCTGTTCAAATGTTCATATTCTATTAGTTCATAACTAACATCAGAACATTATTTTTGTCCCATCAAAGGAACTAACATCTGCCTCTCAGACAGTAAAAAGTGCTTTTAGGCTGCTTCAAATAACCGTTATTTAATAAAACAGTGTTAAATAATAATAAATAAATATAAACAATAACGAAAAACAAAAAACAAAAATAAACCTCCGACATATCTGCATTTGAATAAATACCTAAAAATATTGATACAGTACTTTTTAATATCGATACAGTATTGTGAAATGAAATATTGCAATATATTGCAGAATTGATATTTTCTAACACCTCCACTGGTTACCATAGTTACATGCCCCCAACTATCATGGGAACTTTCAGGAAGTGACACATGCTCATGTCCTGAGAACTGAATCAGAAAAAGATAGACTCTGCTGTTTCTTTTAACAAAAATACGTTGAGATACTGTGTATGTAGGACATAGTATGAGACTTCAGGTGAATCCAGTTATTTTATGATCTTTTCGAGCAGTTTACAGGGTGGGGAAGCAAAATTTACAATGAACATTTAGTTGTTTTTTCTCAGCAGGCACTACGTCAATTGTTTTGAAACCAAACATATATTGATGTCATAATCATACCTAACACTATTATCCATACCTTTTCAGAAACTTTTGCCCATATGAGTAATCAGGAAAGCAAACGTCAAAGAGTGTGTGATTTGCTGAATGCACTCGTCACACCAAAGGAGATTTCAAGAATAGTTGGAGTGTCCATAAAGACTGTTTATAATGTAAAGAAGAGAATGACTATGAGCAAAACTATTACGAGAAAGTCTGGAAGATACTATTAAAGAAGAATGGGAGAAGTTGTCACCCGAATATTTGAGGAACACTTGCGCAAGTTTCAGGAAGCGTGTGAAGGCAGTTATTGAGAAAGAAGGAGGACACATAGAATAAAAACATTTTCTATTATGTCAATTTTCTTGTGGCAAATAAATTCTCATGACTTTCGATAAACTAATTGGTCATACACTGTCTTTCAATCCCTGCCTCAAAATATTGTAAATTTTGCTTCCCCACCCTGTATTAATTGCACTTTAGGTGTTTGTAAGGGAAAAAAACACATTTTATCAAATAATCAAGAGTTCATAAAGTCAAGCCAAAGACAATCAAAGCTCCACATGGCACAGCAGACGTCAATCCCTTCTATATGAACCCTGAAGACTTTAGAAGATGAATTAATGCTGAAATAGAATGAATGGAACCAGAATGATGGCATTACTGACTGAGTGTAAGTCTGGCTTCACTTCTGAGCTATAGTTATCGCCCTTTGGTTTAATCCTGGGTCTTATGGTGATGATTTTACTGAAGCTGACCTACACATGAGCTTATGTGGGGGTTTTTTTCTATTTATCTGAGCAGTCTGACCAAAACAGAGTAGGCTTTAAGTACAGCCATGATAATACTGATAATACTGTGTAAAGACAAAGCTACAGTAACTGAAGCTGAATGAATGAGCTCACCGACAGCAGGCGTCCACATGTGGAGACCAAAAAGGAGTCTTCCACCGAGGCACCACGGAGTAACCCACGTATCACTAGATGGGACTCTGCCGCAGAGGCCTCGCTTAGTAAACGATCCAGGGTCGAGGAGGGTGTAGGGGGTCCAAGAACGAGGTGAGGAAGGAAAAGGTTGGAGTTTTTTTACAAGGTGGGGATGTTTTAAGGGTGCATGAGTGGACAGAGGAAGACACACTAAGGGTACTTCCAAAACTCTTCCAAGTACAAAAGAGCAGTTCCACATATAATCCAGGTCTTCTTTAAACTACCATTACTCAGTGGCTCACGTATCCATATTGAGGCCAAAGTGGGAGAGCCACGAAAAGAGCTCATAAAAGACGCAGGGATTATCAGATGGAGCACAGGAGGAGCAAGAGTGGGAGAAACTGAATGAAAGAAGAGGCAGCAGATGAGTAGGAGGGGAATGACGGGGGAGGAGGACACTGGTTGGCTTGACCATAATCCTTCACCAGCTGCATAAGCCTGACTGACAGGCTGCACTCGGGTACGTCCAGAGTAAACAACAGGTGACAGGTCCTTCTTAAGGCCGTAGTCTGATTTAAGGTCATTCTACAGCCTGGAAGTAGAACCCCAATATGCAGGATTATTAAAGATAGCATCACAACACAAACTCTGAATAATAAAAAGGGACGCAGTTAATATCCCAACGGCTACTTTATATATGCAAATCTCACATGCAAGGGTTAGGTTAGAGAGAAGGAGAGAATTAATCAGATTACATGAATGGTACAAATGCCCACAGCTGTTTGTCTTGTACAAACTAATCACACGGTTCCATTCACCCTTAAAGCACATCAGCCGTTTGTTTTCCCTTACTCTGCAGCTCTACACACTCAATAAATGATAAACGTCCAACAGTCAATCAGCCGCCACAGCGCCCTCATAAATAAAAATCACACTCTGCCCCATCTTCTCCATTTAATAACCGATACGAAGAACGCCTTTTCTAATTTCTGTCACTGCTGAGCATCAGTCAGAAGGAAACAGTAGCCACAGAACCGACCCTCTGTCTCAATAAACCTGACAAGGCGACTGGGCAGGTCAGCACAGCTTTTGATAAGTGGAACAAAGGGATGATATATGATCTGTCCACTCTCACTACACTGAATAGAAGAATTTAGGGCTTTATAGGAAGGTTTTTACGTGAACTCAGATTTTACTATTTTTTGTACGGAATTAGTAATTTACCCACAAATGTGTGACAAAAACATTATTTTCATGTGATTATAGGTGAAAATAACTGATATAATATTTATTGATTTATTATGGACATACATTACTTTGATCAAAGACATAATAAAACAGTAAAGGTGCAGGGAGAGGCAGAAAGCCTAAAATGGCTTGTTTTAAAGCCTCACCTTATAAATACATAAACGTTATAAAAGTTGAGACGTCCATAGTCCCTACACATTCAGAATTCATTAAAAAAAGGAGGACAATATAAAATATATAGATATATCAATGCGATATCATAGTGATTTCTTTAAATATTTCTTAAAGGATATCTCTGATGTGCTGTTTCCAAGAACATGTGAAAATTGGCTCCACAATTTACACCCTCGATACCTAATATAAAACTGAGCTCTTGATGTGACACATTTAGGCAAATGATAATGCTGATTTTGATGAGTATTGTACCTATGAACTGCAGCATTGGTTGCAAAATACAAAATGAAATGCTGGACATTTAACACTCAAACAGACATATTAGGATTAGTGTGAATGTCATTTTATAACTAGTCAAATATATGTGGTAGGAGCTGCTTGACATCCATCATGAATTTCCTTGAAAACAGGCCTGTGTGGGAGTTTCCCAGCAATCAGTGTTATCATGACTGGAAAATACTGGAGAACGGAAACTTTTATATTAGAGGCACAAGCACTGGACACTGTCGTAACTCAGCTATCGACATGTAGTGAATTTAATCTGGCATGAATCTGGTCATAGCAGAATGCAACAAACAACCAATTTGCATGAACATTGTCACTTTTATTGTGTGTTTTTGTGTGTTTTGACTCTAAACGGCTCTAGGGCTATTATATGTCTATTATTACAGTGACACAGAGCAACATTTAGTTGTGTTTACTGTGTGTCTGTCAGATACACACAACAACACTTCGTTTCCACACAGTTTTTGTGCAGCCTAGTGTATCTTAGGTCCAGACTGGACTTTAAAGTTGGAGTCACTACTTAAATCACTGTTTATTTTGTGGATGAGAAACACCTCTAAGCAAAACAATGATGCATTATTTCCATTTTCAGACACTAGAAGCTCATCCTGCTCATCCTTTATTTATTTGTATCTGTTAGCTTGCACATAATACTACTACAGTTCAAAGAATCATGGGAAGGAATGCCTCTAGGACCCAAAAAAGAGTTAGTTCCAGGTGCTTTTTGATAAAAGGGATTCATAAAGTAGATGAGAAACAAGAAGAAACTCCAAGGCACTCTGTTTAAGCAATAAAATGCCTTTATTTTCATGGCTTGATCATACACAGACCTTAACCCTTTCATGCATAGTGGTCACTACAGTGGACAGTTCTTCTTCAGCTGTTCTCTTGTATATTCATGGATTTTGTTGTTATAGTTCCGTGTCAGCAACACAGTGGATTGCTCATGCATCATCTCATATACTGCAATTGATACCATTACTGTAACTTTGCTGTTCTTGATAAACCTGATCTGCACTAACATGTTTGAGTGTAAATCAATTGATTGGTATTGTTGTTAGACTATGATTAACAGTTTGTTTGTTTTTGTTTTTTGCATATTATCTCCATGAAGTGAGTAAGGACTTAGTATGAGAGTATGTTAAAATGTGAGACAACATCAGATTAGCTGCATGAAAAATGTTTTTATTTCATAGTTTTCACACATTATATCAGTAAATATGTTTCTTTGCTTCAAAAATTAAATGCACAGTGTCCAGCGGAGTGGACATTTTTGCAACTCCATGAACAACAGGTTCATAAAAAATTTTTTCAATTGCATAATTTTTTTAATGCTTAGAGGAATAAAAATACTCAGGAAAAAAATCTTGATTAAGGCTCTTATAGTTCATGCATGAAAGGGTTAAAAAAAAAAAAAAAAACACTTCAGCTCATTTCGGCTTCAAGCTTTCATCAGAAAGTCAAACATAACAGATGTGGGTTCTTTAAAAGAAGTGTTTTTTAAGGTCTATATATGACCATGCCATGAGAATAAAGACATTTTAATGCTTAAGGAGAGTGCCTTGGAGTTTTCTTCTTGTTAGTCAAATACAGTGCACTGTAAAAAATGACTGTAGAATTAACACCAAAAAGTTGTAAAATTGCAACATAAAAAAACTGTAAGTGACAATACAATGCAAAGTTGTTTATCTGAACAGATTTTTGTGTTAACGATTGAATCAAATGTAGCTGTAGTTTTTACAGGAAGAGTATGTGAACAAAACCAGATGTGTATGTGTCTTTTTAAACTATCAAGTTTTTCTTTTTTATTTCATAAGTTTGTTTACGGGTGTTTTGCGGGACGCACGGAGCCTAACAGTGGCTATATTTTGCTTCTTACTTTTGGTAGTTGTGCCGTACATTTCTCGGGGTTTGTTTGTCAAACCCGACAGGATCCCGCACACAAGGGACTTTCTCCTGCGTTTTAAATCAAGCAACTGTGTGGTGGATCATGCAGTCCAACCACTAAGTGACGGAGTTGGAACTTTCTGATCTCCTGGTCAGCGACTATACTCCATTACAAAGTTTTCAGCGTCCAGTTTTTCCTGGTAAAAAAAAAAACAGGAAAAGAGGAAAGCGGGGCGGAGTGCGGCGACGTCTAAGGAGAGTGATTAAAAAGAGCCGTGTTCCCTTACCGTCAGGACTACTGGACAACATCCAGTCCTAGAGGAACAAGATGAAGTGCAGTCTTGTGTGGCCTCTGTGCGCCAGTACTGGGATGCTGGTGTGTTGGCTTTCACCGAGACACGGCTGTCAGTTACTGACTCGGAATCTACGGTGAACGTTGATGGTTTCGGGGTCCCGATCCGTCTGGACCGCGACCCGGAAGCGACGGGGAAGCATCACGGCGGGGGTGTTTGCTTATACGTTAATATCAAGTGGTGCAATGGTGCCACTGTCCGCGAACGGATTAGTTTACCTGAGACTGAGCTGTTGTCCGTGTCAGTCAGACCATTTCATCCACCTAGGAAACGCCCTCAGATGTTCCTAACAGTAGTGTACATCCACCCCAAAGCGGACTCCAAGTCCTCTTCTGACATTATTTTCTCCGTGGCCCAAAGACTCCAGTCTGTCTCCCCTGATGCCCCATGCTTCTTTCTTGGTGATTTTAACCAAGTTAAGTAAAAAGTCACTGGGCGGTTTTTACCAATATGTCACCTGCCCCACTCGGGGTGTCTGGACACTGGACCTCTGCTATGGCTCTACTAAGGGGGCCTATAAGTCTGTTGCGGGTCCCCCTATTGGATTCTCTGAACAGTGTGGTGCACCCTCCCCCCACATATACAGGGGTTGGACAAAATAATGGAAACACCTAACATTGTGGCATCATAGAAGGTGTTTCCATTATTTTGTCCAACCCCTGTAGACCTGTGCTGCATAGAGACAAAGTACAGGCACATAAGTGTGGAATGAGGAGAGCACTCTGGCTTTACAGGCTGTTTGACAGCACTGACTGGACTGTCTTCCAGGATGCATCCAGCAACACAGATGAACTGACACAGGTTGTATGTGGTTACATCTCCTTCTGTGTGGACTGTGCAATCCCAACCAAGTCAGTCATTTCCTACCACAATAATAAGCCCTGGATATTCAAGGAAATGAAAAACCTGTTAAGGAAAAAGAGAGCTATTTTTAATAGTGGTGATAAAATTGCATATGCTGAAATTAGGAAGGTTGTGCGGGCTGAAATTGCGAAGGCTAAACTCAAGTATAAGAATAAAATTGAGGCCAAATTCAGCAAGTCAGACCTCAGATCTGCATGGAACGGCATGAAAATGATGACCAGCCTAAATAAAGGCAGCAGCACTTTGTTTTTAAATGGATTAAATTCGGACGAGCAGCTAGCTAATGAATTAAACAGGTTTTATATGAGATTTTCTAACAGTGATTTTAGTGAGAGAATTAATGAGGAAGAATTTTGTTAGTGACTCCTCAGCTTTGGAAATTGACGTCTCTAAGATTGAAAATGTATTTAAACACACCAAGGTTAGGAAAAGTCCCGGCCCTGACAACATCAGTGGTCGGGTGCTTAAGTCTTGTGCTAGTCAGTTAAGTGAGATGTTTACAGTAATTTTTACTCAATCCCTCCAGACACAAACAGTGCCAAAAATATGGAAACATGCCACCATCATTCCTGTGGCTAAGTGCAAAAATCCCAAGGTCCTGAATGACTTCCGACCTGTGGCTCTCACCTCATTGGTGATGAAGACGCTTTTAAAATTGGTGAAGCAGGAGTTATTGAAGCAGGTAGAGGATCAGTTAGATCCACTTCAATTTGCTTATAGGACTAGCAGAGGTGTTGAGGATGCAAAACTTACTTTGTTAAATTCCCTCTATCAACATCTAGAGAGCCCAAAAACTCATGCTAGGCTCCTATTTATTGACTTCTCTTCAGCATTCAACACTATTCAGCCCTTTTTGTTGGCTGAGAAACTCCAGACTTTTTGTAATTTGGATACCAACTTAATTGGCTGGATAGTAGATTTTTTATGTGACAGGTCACAGTGTGTGAGGGTTAATAGAGCCTTGTCCTTTAAAGCTCTGTCCTCTACAGGCTCTCCTCAGGGCTGTGCACTTTCGCCATTGCTTTTTATTTTATACACTAATGATTGTAGGAGCCGGCATGAGAATAGGCACTATGTGAAATTCGCAGACGATACAGTTATAGTGAGCCTTTTAAACAATGAGGAGGACGGGCATGGTCCTGTAGTGGATGATTTTACCTCTTGGTGTGAAAACTTTTACCTGTCCATCAATGTCTCCAAAACCAAGGATATGACTATTGATTTCCGTAGGTCTCCCCATAATGTATTACAAACCGTTATTCAAAATAAGGTTGTTGAAAATGTGGATGAATACAAATATTTAGGGACAATTATTGATAGTAAATTATCATTTGAGAGTAATATAGAGGCGGTGTGTAAAAAGGCCCAACAGAGACTTTTCTTTTAATAAAGATGAAATCATTTAATGTGTGCAGGACTTTGATGATTTTGTTTTACCACTGTTTTATTCAGTCTGTTTTAACATTTTGCATTGTGGTCTGGTATGGTGGTCTTTCAATGGCCAGCAAGAGGAAGCTAACTAGGCTGGTAAATGTAGCATCAAAGGTGGTTGGGGTCCAGCTAACCCAGCTGCAGGACATATATGATGAACGGGTCAGCGGTAAGGCCAAGCAAATTTTAAACTGCCCTGATCACCCACTTTTTGGGGAGTTTATTTTGCTCCCCTCTGGTCGCCGTTTTAGGCTTCCTCATTTGAGAACCGGACGGGCTAGGGACTCCTTTATTCCTGAGGCTATTAGGAATCTGAATTCACGTAGCTGATATCTAGTTTTTGTTTTTTTTTTCTTTTTCGTCATATGTCAATTTTTAAAATCTTTTTATGTGATTATTTATTTTTTAAGGCCCATGGCCATATGGCAATTAACTTGTGTACTGCCCTATTGGACCTTTTTTTTTACTTGTGTTGGGAAGGGGAGTGGCTCCATTGTGTGTTGTCCTGTATTGTGTAATTTTATTGGGGTGGCATCTGGGGGTGCTGTTTCTGTGTATGTGTTTCTGCGTATGTGCTTATGTGTTTATGACCCCTGCTGCACACCGAATTTCCTTTTCTAAGGATAAATAAAGTTGAAGTTGAAATGATGTATTCCTATCGTTTTTAGAAAATAAAACTGTAAATTGAAATACAATGTGGTGCTGTTTAAATTGCAAGACCATAATGTTGAAATAACAGCTTATTTGCTTTTATATAAATATATGTTAAAAAAAATAAACATTTAACAATGTCACATTTTAAATTTGTAAATTAATGGGTTGGTAGAGTTGTTAGAGCAGCTCGTCCAATAATCAAAGGGTTCTTGGTTCGAATCCTGGTTCTGGCTGTCTGTATGTCAAAGTGTCCATGGAAGACACTGAACCCTAAACTGCTGCCAGTTGGACCTGGTGGCTTTGGAAAGTGCTTTGAACACCATGAAGGTGGAGAAAATGTGCTAAATAAGTGCAGTCCATTTACCATTTAAATCCAGTGTTAAATCTACATGTTTAAAATGTTGAATCTACATGTTACTCTGTAAATATGTTTACAGGTGGATGTGTTTTTTCAGTATTGTTCTGGAAACTACAGCTGACAGTTTTTTTCCGTAAAAACAACAGGATTTTTTTTTTTTTTTACAGTGTGTTGTTTCCTGTTCCTTCAGTGTTTTGTTTTGGGGTTTTTTTTCTCCAATTAAGAGTCTGACCAAGTCTTGCTGACGTGGCCAGTGAAATCCCTCTAGGATAAAAATGTAACAAGTAACAGACACTTAACTTTTGCTTTAACCCTTCATGTGCCTGACTGCATCTTATAAAATGCATTCACTCACTTGAATAAGCTATTGGTGTTTTTAATTATATCCAAGTATGTGTTTAATCCAAGGTTAGTAGACCCACTGCTGGTCCTACCCCACACTCAGACCCACTGCTGGTCCTACCCCACACACAGACCCTCACCACCCTTCCCTTCCCAGACTGTCCCACATTCCCTGGGTTCTGTCCTTCTTACATAACCCGGTACTCCGGTAGTGGATCGGGGCTCACCGGCAGCTCATCGCGGCTCTCCAGCTGTTCCTCTGCGGCTCCAGATGTTGCTCCTGCCGCCTCCTCCTCCTCCTCTCCTCCTCCGTGGCTCCCCGGTGGATCCACCAGCCTCTCCAGACACGCAGAGCCCAGGGATGAGCTCTTATGGTGGGACTGGACCAGCTGGGCCACCGTGGGCTTGTTGGGGCTGGAGGTCTTGTGCTTAAAGTGGGGCTGGTGCTGCCGGTCTCGGCCCAGACCGGAACCCGCCGGTTTGTCGCAGAGTTGAGCCTCCTTCGGGTCCGGATCCACCTGAGAGGAGAAGAGCAGGTCCGGCTGAGAGGAGGAGATGACCCGGTCCAAAGACACGTTCTGCTTCCACTTGATCCTCTTGAACATCCGCAGACCCCTCTCCTTCTTGTCGTCGGGCTCTCTGGAGCCCAGTTTGGGGCTGAGCAGAGGTTTGGCTTTGGCTTGGAACTGTTTCCACATTGTGTTCTGCTGCTGGGACGGACCCTCATGGTCGTCCCCTTCGCTCCGATCCATTCCCAGGATTCTGCAGAAAACCGCCTCACCGCATCAAACAGCGAACAGCAAAACACGAAGACACACAACAGGCAGTAATGCAATCCGCTGGCACTCAGGGTCGTCCAGCCCCCTACCACGGAAATGTTTACCCCAGCAGCAGCAGCAGCTGCAGCTGCAGCAGGGCCGGACACAGCTTTAATACAGCCCCGGTGCACCAGCAGCCCTGGTCCTCAGACTATTACTGGATCTGACTGGAACTAGGTCAGATTAACCCATACAGACCTAAACACCCACCAAAGCATCCACTGAGGGAAAATATTCAGATTACATTAGATTGGATTAGAGGAACTTCATTTATCCCATCTGGAAAAGAAGGTTCCAGTAGCAGCAGAGAATGTCCACATATAAGAAGAAATATATGACAAAAAGAATAAAGTAATAACAATAACTATTTGACAGTTTGAGTTTCTCTTTAGGAATACTAGTAGTAATTCATCATAATGCAGTGATAATAAAAAATTATAAATAAGTAATTAAGTTATGATATTATAATATGTATGATATATGAATATTTTATAATAGCAGAAGTATTAACAATTATAAGTGGTGCCAGGCACAATAAACCCCGCCCCTCACACATATTTCACCCATTATAAGTAAATGGAAAGATTTTTAAAAATCATTAAAAATTTGAATTTTGGACCTACTTTTCCCTAAAAGTAATGACATCTATTCATGGGTCACTGGCAATCTTTGCTGCTTTGAAATTTCACCCATTATTAGTAAATGCGCGGGGGGGTTAAAATTAAAAAAAAAAAAAAAAAAAAACTTAACTTTGCCCTACTGTTCCCAAAATATAATCAGCGCTATTCTGGGTCACTAACAATCTATAAATCCAATTTGGTGTGAATTCAACTAATAGTTTGAGGATAGAGTGTTAAAAAACAAACAAACAAAAAACAATACTCCTTGCCTCCCCTTGGGGGGGGGGGGGGCGCGGGGTAATTAAGTGATTATACTAATAGCCGTAACAACAGCATATAACTAAGTGATAACCAATATAAGTATGTAATTATAATAATAGGCTAATAATAATAATTATTATTATTATTATTATTGTTATTATTATTATTATTATTATTATTATTATTATTATTATAGTGGTAATAGTAAGCAACAGGAAAACTAAATTAACAATGACAAACATTGCACACAATTGCATACAAAAAGCAACATTTAACCTCTTAATGTTTTGAATTTATACACAAGCATATTAAAAATCAATTATTTGTGTGTTTGCTTTAAAGCAGTTGTTAAATTAAATGGAAATTGTTTGACTATTGCGCATAAAATGGACAGAAATAATGGTCCATAGTAACAAAAAAGTATTAAAATAGATTTTCCCATCTCAAGAGATGGAGATGGTTTTATTGATGCCATAAAATTATTTTTAGTGTCCTGATTAGGTACGTATAGAATATTCCCAAACCGGCATTGGGGGAATAGATATGAACAGATCTCGGCTGATTACGTAATGGAATCAGTTTGATGCAAATTTGCGACAGTCGATGTTAAAGGGTTAGTAACTGCTGAACTTCTAATTCTATCAATACATGTAAATAGCTGAGGTAAAATATCTGTTGTTCACAGTAAAACCCATGGATTTGACAAATGACAGTGGTTTCAGACACTTGTTTCATGTTCAGTTAATTATATATTTTACTGAAAAAGTCACTTTTGATATAATAACTTTTGGATTTACTCTGAGCTTTTATGAACATCTACATGATCAGTGAATTAAATATAGGAAAATACCTGATTGCAACTGAAAGATGATAACTAGAGAGAATAATATTGTAATAAATGGTGATAAATCACTTGGGAAAGAGAAAAAAAAATCATTTGGAAGTTGAAACAAAAATTGTGGGTCTTTGAGGGTAAAACAAAGAGTGTTGTAATCATTATTCTGCATAAGGAGGAAAAAAGCTTAAGAAAATCAAGACAGGTTTTAGTCTGTAATATTAAGGATCAATGGACAACTTGGATATCAAACACTGCCCATAAGATTCAGAATTCAAAGATTTTTTGAAGATTGTTAATTCACTAGAAGCACAGGACATAGAGAGAATTAAGATAGCATTTCTCTCTCACCTTGCTAGTAACTACCATGCCAATAAAAAAGAGGTGAAAATAGAAAAAGAATAAGTGGTGTAAAAGATAAACTATTTTACAATATAAAAGATATCAATCAAACAAACAAAACAGCAGCAGATATGACAATCGTACAATGTGTAGTAGAGAGCAGAAGACGGTCAGCAGTAGGTGTGAGAATGTCACAGACTGAACAGAAATGTCATGAATGTGTATGTAATCCTTGTGCAGGGGCCATGTTAATATTCCAGTGTGAGCACATATTAGCAAACTAACACAGCTGGAATAAAATATTTATACGTCTTCACATGAAATGATTGTGATGTGATTTATTCTTGATAGATAAAGTGTAACTGGGACTCAGTTGGTGGTTACTGATGTGTATAAATAGGAATAAAAAGAGGAATGTGTCTGAAAACAACATTAATCTAACTTTATGGGCAACAGTGGATATATATCTGCATTTATCTATATCCATATATCATTTTATTTCAATAAAACATGACAACACACTGAAGGCTGCAACTGAAATAAAAAGAGTATTGTTGAAAACTTTCATTTAATTACATAAGTCGTTAAATCTAATAAAACAGATTGAGGTAATTGTTTTATTTGCAGACATATTTTCCTCACTAGCTCACCTCTGTCTCTCCCACTCTGTCCCAGTCATCCTTTTTGTCCTTGCATCGTCCACTGTCGACAAACACACACTCTATGAGCTCATATCTCCATCTTCAGCATGCAAATGTCCCCCTGCCTCCCCTGACACAGGATCCGCCTGCAGGATTCAGTTTTCTAGCACACACCTCCGTTACCACCTGTGTGAGTTTACTGACACTGAGCATGCTTGAGACTCTCAATAAATAGGTAAATATACTTAAAAGGTGGGCCAAAGAAAACAGAATCCTGCAGGATCACAGCTGCTCCACTGTTCTGAGAGCAAAACAAGCACTAGTAAAGGATGAACCTGGTAGGGATGGAGACTATTCAGCTTTTTATCTTATTAACTAATGCATTCATAGCATGCAAACATGAAAACACCAGCTTTAACATAGATCTGATCACATCATGGAGTTGTCTCACTTGTCAACATGGGGACATGACCTGAGTGACTTCTGCTGTATGACCTGCATCGATAGATAAATGAACACAGAATATATGTGAAAAACTAATAACCAATCACATCACTGATAAAACAGTCATCATTTCTACAGGATCCTCACAAAGGTCATAGAACACAGGTGTCAAACATACAACCCATGGGCCAAAACTAGCCAACCAAAGGGTCCAATCCAACCCACAGGATGAATTTGAATTTGAAAAGCACAAAAATGACACTGAAAATATTAACAGTCAATAGTGTCGAACTAGTTCAGGAGACACATACTGATCTGAAGTAAAATAACAGCAAAATAATATTAAATTATGAGAATATTTTCATTAATAAACTATCCTTTAACAATAAAATGTGAACAACTGGAACAAAATTCGGTGCAATTTTAACAATATTCTGCCTGTTTCTAAATGTTTTGTGCCTTTGTAGCTCCGACCTGTGATGCACATGTAGAAATGAGAAGGTGAGGCATAATATTGTTAAAATTACACTAATTTTTAAGATATTTAATTTTTTCAGGTTATTCACATCTTTTTTCTGTTTGGAGAGTTTGAAAATGTAAATATTCTCATAATTGAATGGTATTTTTTTTATACTAAAACAAAGAGAAAAAATTGGAGTTGTCATTATTTACATGTTATTATATGCTACTATTTTACTACTGGAGATAAATTGGGTTAAATGTGGCCCCTGAAAGAGGAGCTACACACTCTTGTCTTAGAATATTGATGCCAACATACCAAGAATAGATTTTTCATTTTGTAATAAAAAGAAATGCACTCACTTTTATGTTAAAACTCTATGATGCACATTGTTTTCAATATTCGGAAATTATTTCTAGTTTTTCTTGTGATTTTATTCAGATTTACTGCCTGTTTACATTTCACTTGGTTAAATATCACTCTAAGTTGTTGTTGTAACTGCTTATTACCATCTGACCTTTTCATCTTATCTCAGTTGTATTGGTTTGTACACATTGTAAAACAGTGGTAACAGGGTTTAACATTGTTTTGGGTACTTTGACCGAAGATGAAAACACAAATGTAGACGCAGCATCTAGTCAGCAGTTAAGGGTTCACACCAGGCCAAGGTTATAATCATTAACAAAGACTAACAAAATGACAAAAACAAGAATTAAAAAAGCATTTTCTTTAACTGAAATAAATAAAAACTATAATTAAAAGAAAAAACGATAACTGAAACTGTATCGTGTGCTTTTAAAACTAAAACATCTAGAAATCATGGATAAAATTTTCCTCGTTTTCGTCTGTGTCAATGAAATCAAATTATTTTGCTCGAGCAATTTTAGCTGGCGGCGCCATACGCCACTTCATGGTCCGTCACTTCTCGTCACTTGTGGTTTAGAGCTGTCTTCTCGTCCTCACGCTACCTGGAAACATGGAGGCTAAAGTTGGGAGAAAGCAGCAGAGTCCTGTATGGGATTTATCTGAATTCGAAAGTGAGGAAGATAAAAGATGTGAAAATGAAAACTAATAAAAACTAGCAAACCTGCAATAAAAACTAATTAAAACTAACTGAATTAGAGAAAAAAAAGTCAAAACAAAATAAAACTAAACCATAATGAAAAATCCAAAACTATTATAACCTTGCACCAGACAAACTCTGAACAATTAAACTTCAATACAACGTCCCATATGACACTAATGATAATGTTATAGTGTGTTTTCAGTGACACAAGGTTTCACTTCAAACCTGCATCAGATCAGTTTGTTCTGTCTGTCTCTGCCTCTGTGTGTGTTCTGTATGTACATACACCGCTTCTGGTTTAGTGCTAAAAATTGTGTCGTCTAAACACAAAGAGAAGAGGAGGCAGGAGCAGTGGGTTTTAGGCTGCCCACCTGATCTGTGGTTAAAAACGGTCCCGGTGTTTTCTGTAAAAGCGGAAACAATGGGAATGTACTGAAAGCACGTTTAACAAAAATCAGGTTAAAACAATTCAAATCTGCATGAATCAGCACAAAAAAATCATCCCTTTAATAATCAGGTCAACACTTATTGTCTAAAAAAAAATCCATATACAGGGTGGGGAAGCAAAATTTACAATGAACATTTAGTTGTTTTTTCTCAGCAGGCACTACGTCAATTGTTTTGAAACCAAACATATATTGATGTCATAATCATACCTAACACTATTATCCATACCTTTTCAGAAACTTTTGCCCATATGAGTAATCAGGAAAGCAAACGTCAAAGAGTGTGTGATTCTCTGAATGCACTCGTCACACCAAAGGAGATTTCAAAAATAGTTGGAGTGTCCATAAAGACTGTTTATAATGGAAAGAAGAGAATGACTATGAGCAAAACTATTACGAGAAAGTCTGGAAGATACTATTAAAGAAGAATGGGAGAAGTTGTCACCCCAATATTTGAGGACCACTTGCGCAAGTTTCAGGAAGCGTGTGAAGGCAGTTATTGAGAAAGAAGGAGGACACATAGAATAAAAACATTTTCTATTATGTAAATTTTCTTGTGGCAAATAAATTCTCATGACTTTCAATAAACTAATTGGTCATACATTGTCTTTCAATCCCTGCCTCAAAATATTGTAAATTTTGCTTCCCCACCCTGTAATTGTCTCAAAAAATGGTTTAATGCAGCTCTAAGCTTTAACATATTTATTAGAGTTGTTGCATTGTAGGCATTGAAGAAGCCTGTGCCTCACCTCTACTAGACTAGTATTTAATAAAGTGACTTTAGTAAGACAATAACTTCCCCTCAGCTCAAACAGATCTCTCTCCTTTATTGCAAATTAAGTGGATTTTCCAGTCCTTTTCAGAAAAAAATGGATTAAGGAAATAATTCATACTGGGATTATTACATTTACAAAAATCAGCCCGAATGCATTCACTCATGACAGCCAACATGAAATAAATTCAAAGATACATGTTCGTTTTTGGCATTAAAATGTACAATAACTTAAAATAAAAACCAAAGAAACATAATATCATAGTTGTATAAATAAAGTTATTACAAATTAAAATCTTATTGGAGTATTTTTGCTGCAAGCACGTACGATTAAAAAACACACAAGTATCTAAAATCACTACCATGACACCTGTAATGGTTAAGGAATAGTCATGAACATATTATTACACATTATGCATAAACCCTCATAGAAACACCCTGTGTATGAACTGAACTAGGGCTGTTTTTCCATGAAAGATCTGAAATCCACCCTATTATTAGATGTTATTATTCAGGTTATAAACAGCAGTGTTAAAGGTTAAAAGGGTTGGAGAACGACCACGAATAAGAGATGAGTGAAAACTGTTAAACACTCCGTGGTCAGAAACTGTATGAACGGGCAAACAAGTGCTCACACAATCAGTGCATAAACCAACAAATGAATCAGGTGCATTTGTCTCATTTCGTATTTCAAGTACTAATCTACTGTGGTCTAAAGGTAACAAGGTGCGATCTACTCTGTACTCACTCTAACTACACTCACTTGGCTAATGACTGCATCAAAAAACAATAGACATGGGGGACATATGTGTTCTACCTCACTGCATGCTGTTATTTATTACTTTAAATCAGGGGTGTTAAACATACGGCCCCTGGGCCAAAACCGGCCCACCAAAGGGTCCAATCTGACCCGAAATGCAAATATTACACTGAAGATATTAGTTATTATAACAGTCAAAGGTGTTAAAATGATCTTAGTTCAGGTTCCACATACAGACCAGTAAAATACAGTCATGGAAAAAATTATTAGACCATCTAAAGTCATCAAAAACAATGGTTATGCAATCAAGTACTAACTCCTGTGTGTATCATGTGACTAAAACAGACAGAAAAGAAAACATGGAATGCCCAAAAGCACTGTTTTTGTCAGTACAATGCCATAGATATTGATGTAAGAACTGAAGTAATTTTGGTTATTGTCAAGAAAACATGGAAAATGGATAGATATCAGCTCTGAAATTCAACTCTTATGAGGTATTTTTGTTGTTATCATTATATTTGTCTAAACAAATGTACCTTTAGTTGTACCAGGCATTTAAATGAACAACAAATTGAAGATGGAAGGGTGGTCTAATAATTTTTTTTTTTTTTTTGCAACTATACTATAATAATAACCTATAAATAATGACAGGTCTAAATTTTCCTCTTTGTTTTAGTTTAACCCTTTCAAGGATGAATTATAAGAACTTTAGTCAAGATATTTTTCCTGAGTGTTTTTATTCCTCTTTAGGCATGAAAAAACAATACGATCCAGTATTTTTAATTTTTAATTTTTATTTTTTTTTGAGGAGTTTGAAAAATGTCCACTCAGCCGGACACCATGCTTTTAATTTTTTAAGCAACGAAACATGTATTTAAAACTTAATATCAGAAAGTAATATGGAAAACTATGCAATAAAAACCTTTTTATGCTGCTTATCAGATAAACTCCCACATTTTAAGATACTCTAATAGCTATCATTCACTTCATGGAGATAATATGTAAAAAAAAAATAAAAATAAATAAAAAATAAAAAAAACTGTTTTGTTTGTTGATTTACACTAAAACATGTTACTGCAGATCAGGTTTATCAAGAACAGCATAGTTACAGCAACAGTATGAATTGCAGTGTTTGGGATGATGTGTAAGTGTCCACTGTGTTGGCTGATATGCAACTTAAACAACAAAACCCATGAATATACAAGAGAACAGCTGTCCACTGGAGTGACAACTGTGCATGAAAGGGTTAAAAAAAAATAAAATTACATTAAAATGTTGACATTTACAAACTATCCTTTCACAACAAATGTGAACAACCTGAACAAATATGAACAACCTGTAATGTCTTAAGAAAAATAAGTGCCTGCTACTAAAAGTTTTGTGTGTTTGTAGATCCACTGTGATCTGTAAGTTGTAACGTACATGTGTAAATGATAAACTGAGGCAGAATATTATTATAACTGCACTTATTTTTCTTAAGAAATTTCAGGTTGTTCATGGTTATTTGTATGAGTCAGATTTTTAAAAAGGTAGTTTGTCTATGCAAACATGTTCATAATGTAATTTTAGTTTTTCCACATTAAATGATAGATGAAACTTTGGAGTTGACATTATTCATAGGTTATTTATAGGTTATTATAATAGTACAGTCGTGGAAAAAATTATCAGACCACCCTTGTTTTTTTTAAATTTCTTCTTCATTTTAATGCCTGGTACAACTAAAGGTACATTCGTTTGGACAAATACAATGATTATTTAGGGATAGTGAATTGATGTGGTAGATATGTTTTTGTTGGTGTTGCTGATTTTTTTTCTGTTTATGGTGTGAATGTTCAATGCCGTACACATTTAATTTAATGTAAGCAGTGTTTCAGGTGGAAAGGATAGGCAAAAAAATAAGTGTTTGCTTCTAGCCTATTCCTTTTTTGGTTTTTATGTTTATTATAATTATCGTTCTAAGTGCAATGATTGATGTACAAACCAAACAAAAATTTAAAAAATCATTCAGTCATTCATTCATTCATTCATTCATTCATATTATGTTATTATTTTACTGGTCCGGCCCACTTGACATCATATTGGACTGTATGAGACCCCTGAATTAAAATGAGTTTGACACCCATGCTTTAAACTGAGTGTTTTAAATGCTCCATGTGTTTGGTTATCTTGCAGTTTCTTTCCTAAACCAAAGGTGTAAAGGTGCAGAAAACTGCAGGAGCTCATAGTCACAGGTCCTGCTCATGCATCTGCTGCTGCATCTTCTGAAGCATCTGCTGCATCCTCTTCAGCTGCAAGACAGAGAAAAGGGAACAAAGAGGGGATGAGTGGCATCTTACATAATAACACATATGGGTCACCAATTCACATCAGTATCCGCATTATGTAACACCTACTTTGATGCATTATTCAGTGGGAAAATTATTAGGGATCTGGGTTTTCACGTACCTCCTCATCTTTCTTTTGGATGAGTTTCTCTGTGGCCACGTCTGGTGTTGACAGGGGTAGGATGGGGATGGGGCTCTCTACGCGTTTGTCTGCATTCATTTTACTGTAACACAAGCAGGAGGTGACAGGCGTGATGCATGACTACAGATATCCTTCATGTCGTCATTATTCATGTCTGTCACTGAGGCTGACTCACATGAAGGATTCAGCAAACACCTGAATATAAGAGAAGAGCCGAGCTACACTGCAATAAGTTGTAAGATATTAACCCATAAAGACCCAAACGTCCACCACTGACCCAAACCATCTACTGATCTAAAGTGTTTAATACCTGTTGATCCACTAATACTATCAGCGCATGTGAATAACTGAGATAAAATGCAGTTTGTCATCTTTTCATGGAAATCAGATATGACCCATTTGGACGTTCAGAGGCTCCGTAGTTACCGTGGAAACACCGTCATCTTCTACAACATTGATTCACCAGTAAAACCCATGGAGTTTGATTAATAACAGTGGATGGGGACACTTGGTTTATGTTTAGTTAATGATAATTTTGCTTTAAAAGTCACTTTTTTTCAGTTCTCTTCCGTTTCCCTTAACTTTAATCTGAGCTTGTATGAACATCTACATGATCAGGAATTTCACCCTTTCATGCATAGGCCACTCCAGTGGACAGTTATTCTACAGCTGTTCTCTTGTATATTCATGGGTTTTGATGTTTTAGTTCCATATCAGCCAACACAGTGAACACTTATGCACCATCTCATTCACTGACATTCAGACCATTACTGTAACTTCGCTGTTCTTGATAAACCTGATGTGCAGTAACATGTTTAAGTGTAAATCAGTTGTTATTTGTTAGACAAGAAGTTTTTTTTTTTGCATATTATCTCCATGAAGTGAGTAATTACTAGCATTAGAATATGTTAAAATGTGAGAAGACATCAGATTAGCAGCATAAAAATGTTTTTATTTCATTGTTTTCATATCACTTTCTGATATTGGGTTTTGAACGTATGTTTCTTTACTTCAAAAATGAAATGCATGGATATTTTTTTAACTCCATAGGAAAAAAAAACTTGATCGCATTGTTTTTTTCATGCCTAAGGAGTAATAAAAACACTGAAGAAAAAAATCTTGACTAAGGTTCTCACAATTCATGCATGAAAGAGTTAAATATTGGGAAATACCAGTTTTTCAGAAAAAAATGCAGAACACAGAAGGAGGGTAGGGGAAGGGGAAGGAGAGAGAGGGGAAAGGAAGGAAGAGAAAGAGGGGAAAAAGAAAAAGAAAAAAAGGCTGTCATGGTTATTGTATTTGGTATTATTGATTTTGCTTTTTTTTGCTTGTTCCTTTTCTTTCTTTTTTTCCTTAATGTTCTTTCTACACTATTATTTAAAACCTCTTACTGATTTCTCATTTTTGTATACTCATACCTTTTGACCCTTTTCCTTATTAGACTGTCAATTTCGTTTTCAATCCCTCTTCTGTCTCCACCTGAATATGCCCAACCCACACAAAATAATCATAAATAACACTGATCAACAACAAATTTATTGTTTAAGTTTTTTGAGCTGATTTAGGATAATTTTGGTGTGCTGAATCCAAAAATCACATTAATTTTGCTCAATCACATAAACTTTCTGAACTATGCTACATATTGGCTTTTTAACATTTTTGCTTACATTTATGGGCATTTTCACATCATATGATACAAAATTCTTTCATATTTCTTGCAATAAATGAGTTCTGAAGATTTTTTTTTGCCAATTTATGATTAATGTTTTTTTTTTAATATTACAGGTGAACTAGAAGATCTTGCAAAAATAAGCCTGACGTATTCTGCTACATCTGCGGTGAATACACCATTGTACCTAACAGGAATCAAGTCACAAGTTTCTTAAAGTGTGCTTACCAATCTTATTTTGGTATTAAACTTGGTGACCAAGATAAAGTTTGGGCGCCACACATGGTATGCAAGTCATGCACTGAGTATCTGCGTCAGTGGACCAAAGGCAAGAAGAGTTCTCTGAAGTTTAATAAATACATCCCGTTAGAAAAGGATTTTTTTTCTCTTTAAACCTATTTTGGGTGAGAACTATATAAAAAATCAACTGATTAAGTCACAAAAATGTAATCAATTTTGTGAGAAGATCAAATTTTTCAAAATCAAATTAGCAAAAAAACCTGACCTGATTGAGAAAAACAGATGTCATTTTTGGATTTAGCGGTGCAAAATGGTCCTAATTCAGTTGAAAAAACCTAGACAACTTGCAAAAAACATTTTTTTGTAACCCAGTGTAATCACACACACACACAAACTCACCTGTAAATAGCCCTCTGTTTGCACCCATCTTTGTTTTGCTCAGTGTCTACGAACTATTCTGTCTTGTCTGGTGTATATGAACTTGTATATCTTGAAGTCTATGTATTAGTATTCCAGATGTTTTGTCTTGTATTTCTTTGTTACCCCTATCACAATGTTTGTCTAGCACTAACAAAGAAAATTGAATCAAAAAAGGAGAATACAGAAAATATTATTGCAATAAATAGTGATAAATCACTTCAGAAAGGTTTAAAATACAGGAAAAAAAGTCATTTGGGAATGGTCACAAAGTACCACTGGTTCTTTAAGGGTTAATCTGTTCAATATTTGATCAGTTACTGTATATTCATTAAACTGCAGAATAGACTCCATCTGGAATTTATGCCATCTCATATGAGCGGACCTGCCTTAAAAGTGCAAGTGTATTAAAGAGGATACTTAAATACTCATCAGAACTGAATTATAAGTAGTACTGATGGTGCTGCAACTGCTAAATTTGGAAAATGTGAAGCTATAATTCCATAAAAACATCATTAGTAAACAATAATGAACCAAGATCACAGCAATACAGGATGGTACTCCTTCTGGTGAACATGTAAATGTGTAATTATCTCCCAGTTAAATGTGTTTATAAGTAGGGATAGTGCATTATCAATATAGTGCTATGTTTCCATTACTTCCAAAAGCATTATAACCAAATTAAGCATAATGTACTATTTGTGATGCTCCTCCAGAGTAAGTGTACGGTAAATTGGGAGATTAGGGAGGCTATATTACTGAAATGAATGGAAACCAGTGGTGTGTGGTTCAGTGGTTATAGTTTTAAAAGATAAAACTACCATATTTTCTGCACACAGTAGCAATCAGATTTTTCGATGAAGAATTACTTCACCAAACACATCCTTTACTGGTTAAAAAAGGCAAAATAAGCCATATTTCTGTTGTCTATGGGATGAAACATATCAGACAGAGAATACATGCAGCTCTCTCAAAAAACACTGTGGGAAACTGGTTGAATCCATAATCATTCTGGGAAAGGGGGACAACCTCTGTGGCTTGGTTCTACTTTTTCCGACCAATCACAATCAGCCTAGCCGAGGATGCAGCGACGGTGCCTTTGCAAAGACTTTCAGGGGAATTTGACTTTGCTGAGGATTTGTGAGTAGGGAAGTGAGCCCTGGCATTAAAATGAACAAATCCATGCGAAGGAAAATGACACCAAAACAAAATAAATCTTCTTTATAGCACCAAAAATGCACAGACAGCCAAAGGAAAGAGAGATGCACAGTAAAAACGTCAGCCAAGGGAGTCACACTATCAGATACTGAAGAAAAAAGTCAGTACTAGACCATAACCCCACCCCTCGCACGTATTGTAGCTTATTTTGGCATCCATCCAGCTGATGTCATCATGTCTGATGTCAGCATATGAACTGCCTCTATATATGTGCAAACTTTGAAGTAAATTGAAACTAAATTCATGTTTTGTAGACATGTGAGCAGCAGAGCCCTCTGATGGTCGTCTCAGATGGTTTTGGATGTCCCCAGGTCCCGATATAAACAATGGGATGATCGTTCATTTGCTGTTGCTGCACCAAAACTGTGGAACTCGCTGCCTCCTGACTTGCGAGTCCTAACCGACCTGCCCCTGTTCAAGTCCAGGTTAAAGACTAACCTGTTTAGACTGGCTCAGGGGTCAGCAGCCCTGGTCCTACAGAGCCACTATCCTGCATGTTTTAGATGTGTCCCTCTTCCAGCACACCTGATGGTCGTTATCAGGCTTCTGCAGAACTTGATGATAGGCTGATCATTTGAATCAGGTGTGTTGGAAGAGGGATACTTCTAAAACATGCAGGACAGTGGCTCTCTAGGACCAGAGTTGCTGACCCCTGGACTGGCTTTTAACCCTTAGCACTGGGACACTATTAGGTTTTAATCTGTGGTCTCTTTTATCCCTGTGTGTTGTGTCCTATTGCTTTATGCATATTTATAGTACTTGACTAACCTGTTTCTATCTTATAATTTAATCATACTATTAGATGTAAAGCACTTTGGGCTTCTTTATGTTGTTGTAAAGTGCTATATAAATAAACTTCGATTTGATTTGATTTGATTTGATGTGAAATCTCACCAATTGTAAGTGGGAGGAAAAAAAAGAAGTAAAAAATTCATTAAAAAATTTGAACTTTGACCTACTGTTCCCAAAATGTAATCAGATGTATTCTGGGTCACTGGCAATCTATAAATCCAGTTTGGTATGAATTCAACTAATAGTTTTGCTGCTAGAGTGTTAACAAACAAACAAACAAACAAACCAAACCAAAAACAATACCCCTTACCCCCCTTGGGGGTGGGGGTGTAATACTGCTAAAACCATACAGACCTGGTCATGGTCTGGATGCACTGGGCTCTGTAGTTCTCATAGTGGCAGTCACTGGTGATGTCCTTCAGGTCGTGCATGTGTGTTCTTATCAACATGGTCCGCAGTTTCACAAAGTCGCAGTGGGACGGGTTCTCCACTGCACACAGCAAAAACAATTCACATCGTCGGGGCCGGCAATTACCATTGTCATGGTAACAGACATAAAAAAGGCTGCAGAGTCCAGCTGACTTCAGTGTCCTTACCCTCCACAATGCCCCATGGGTAGAGCCTCCCTCTCACTCTCTGACCTCTGGCTTCTACCACAGTGTTGCTGCCAATCACTGCAAATGGAGTGCTTTCCTACATCACAACACACCAAGTGCCTTTTAATGTAATATTCCCAAATAGCGGACTGCATGATTTACAGTAAGCAGATTATTATTGAGCTCACCTTTAGCTCTTTATCTTGCTGTTTGAACTCCTCGTCCTCATCAGAGTCGCAGTCCGGGAACTGGTAGATCTTTATCCCACATTTATCTATCTCCTCCCGCAGCTGGAAAGACAGCACACATGAGATGTACAGGGTGTCCATAAAGTGTCTGCACAATTTAACAAATTTATTAGAAAAGCAAATGAATAGACAAATCTGTGGAAATTATTACAAAATGAAAAGTAGATACTGAAGTTTTTTGCCTCATTTCACCCATAAAGACCCAGTGCTACTTATATCACAGTTCTTCTCTCTATTTACCCTTTCTTAAATGATTTATCATCATTTATTCTAATATTGGCTTCTGTTTTTTGCATATTTTCCCATATTTAATTTACCGGTCATGTAAATTGTCATAAAAGCTCAGTTGAGGTTTATTATAAGTGACTTTTTCAGCAAAGATATCAATAATTGAATATAAAAATAAGTGTCTCCATCCACTGTCATTTGTCAAACTCCATGGGTTTTACTGGTGAATCAATGTTGTAGAAGATGACAATGTTTCCACGAAAATGAATATGCTGTAACTGAGCAAATATTAAGGAGATTAACCTATAAAGAACCAGTGCTACTTTTGTGACAGTTCCCAAATGATTTTTCTTCTCTAAATTTAACCTTTCTGAAGTGATTTATCACCATTTATTGCAATAATATCTTCTGTGTTCTGCATTTTTTTTGTGAAAAATGGGTATTTTCCTATATTTAAATTACTGATCATATAGATGTTCATACAAGCTCAGATTAAAGTTAAGGGAAACTGAACTTTTTTTTTTTTTTTTTTTTTTAAGGGGCTTTTAAAGCAAAATCTATCATTCACTAAACATAAACCAAGTGTGCCCATCTACTGTCATTTATGAAACTCCATGGATTTTTACTGGTGAATCAATGTTGTAGAAGATGACGGTGTTTCCACGTTCACTACAGTGCCTCCGAACATCCAAATGGGTCACATCTGATGACCATGAAAAGATGACAAACTGCATTTTACAACACTTTCCATCAGTAGATTCTTTTGGTTGCCAGTGGCTGTTAGGGTCTTTATGGGTTAATACACCTTCATATGGGCACTATTAGTTGCATGAAACACATCAAGAAGGTACTGGATTTCTTGCCATGTTGGTTGTAGCATGGTCTCATCAATGATGGTAAAGGGATCAGCGATCTCTTGCTTTAGGTCGCTGATCTTTGTTCGATACAAGATATCTTTATCCTCCTAAGACCTAGCAATGGGTTTTCTGTCCACATTTGTAAACAAGAGTTTCACAAATTTATGCAAAAAAAAAAAAGAAAAGAAAACTGTCCACCACAAAGGACATTCCATAAAAATTTTAAAAACTGCATCTGAAAAAACTGTTGCATCATGATGTTTTCAATATAGGCACTTATTTAATTAATTAAAAAAAAAAAAAAAAAAAGCTTGGACTTTGCTGACATTTCCTGGGTCTTAGGAGGTTAACATAACCCCACAGAATGACATCCAGTAGGGTGATATCTGGTGAGTGAGGTGTCCAAGGAAGTGGACCATCCCTTCCAATCCATCGAACTGGAAATGTTTGATTTAGGAACCCACCAACATGCAGTCCCTGATGTGGTGGTGCACTGTCTTGCTATAAAATGATGATTGGTTGAAGGTCATCTAGTTGTGGTGCCACATATTCAGTAAAAGGTCAAGCAAACCATTTGCAGTAATTGATCTCTCATTGACTTAAAATGGACCAATGATTTGCTTCCATATGATTCCACAATGTGATTAAAAACTCTGATAACCACTGAGTACATACAACAAATCTGATTAACAGATCTCATCAATTGCTTTTGTTATACGCTTTTTTAATTGTAAAGAGACTTTGTGGACACCCTGTATAATGGATGCACACACACTAAAAATGCCACAAAGCCATAAAGTAAAATAAAAGAAAATCCAGTTGAACTTTCTGAGTCACTCACTGCTAAAACGAGAGCTGAAACTAAATCCAAACCTAATACTGCAGTTCAGTTCCTACTTCCACATTCCTTAACTCAATTGCTACCCCTCCTAGTCTGCCACTCAGCCTGAAAAAGTATTGAACTCATACTCACACTGATGTGTTGCAACTGTTTTTGTGCTGCAGAGACGTGATGGTGACACACATGAAAGGTCAGCTGATCACTGACGAAGGTAATTAAAGTAATGTGTATTTCTGAGTTATAAGTGATGCAATACAGAGAAATTCTAAAGCTTTTTGCAGCTTTTCATATCCTGCAGCAAAGGGATGTGCAGCATAGACAGAAAGGTCAGTGCATTAATTAAGCTTCTGGGTCCGATCAAGCGGTAACACATGGACACATTTGGTGTTCAACAGTCTCTGCCATGTAAGCAGAGTAACTTAGATGCCTGTATTATACATATTTGAGTAGGTATTTATAAGCACTTTAACATTATGAATAACTAAATTTGGGGAGATAAAATTTTTAGGTGAAAAATGTCAAATTACTGCTCGGTAACACGGAGACTTGAAACAGGCATCAATTTTTTTTAGCTTTACGCAAACGTTCAAAATGTGTGGTTCTCAACAGAAATTGATATAAAGTAGGATAAAACCTTTTAGATATTATGTTCAACTATGCTGAAAATAAAATTAGGTGTGAAATATTGAAAAGTCTCTGTTTTATTGACATGAGAATGTGGTAACACATGGGCAGGTTGCCATAGTAACACATGGGCAACTCTTTACCATTATATGCAATCACCTAAAATGTTGACTTATTTTTACAAACCACAAATAATCACAATGCTTTATTTAATGTATTTAATACTAACACATGGACAGGGCCTCTCAAAAGTGTTCAAAGTCATACAGTAAATATTAATAGTATTCACAAAATAATGAAAATCTAATACTTGAAACTTAACCATCTATATAATCAACAGATTTAGAAATAATTTTTAGCATCAAATTCGAGCTATATTTTTATATCTGAGGCATGGCTATGGTGTAAAAAGTACAGTCGATAAAACTGGTTGTAACTTTTTTTCTACAAGTGGTATTTTTAAAAGGATAACATAAAATACAGCTACAAAACGAGCCCACTTAATAAATGATGTGTGCAAATGTACTTTTTCATGATGATGTTCACTTTGGTTTGATCAGACCCTTCTATATTGTACAAAAAAGCTGCTACAGGAAAGGACGGATGGAGTAAGATCCAGACGCAAGCTTTGTTCTGTGTGATTATTCACAACTTCGGTCTGTCCCACCCCAATTAGGCCACGTTATAACTGAGCTTGTGTTCATTCATCCACGCCTACTCATCAGCCTTCAACAGATCATCATCTCCACAGTCTCCACAGTCTCCTCCTGCATTAGGGAAACTGTCTTCTTCATTCTTTTGTGTTCATTCATCCAAATGTTGTCAATCTCAGGCTTTGCCGGAGGGTTTTGGGCATCACTTGAGCAGAATTACTGTCAAACTCAATGTGTGTCATTTGGTATTAATGGTAAATCTGGCGTAACTAAGTGTAAAGGTCCTGGCTGAACCACAGTTACATCTATGAAAACTCATATATAGACAAGTGATACTGCTATAGTAGTATATATAGTGTATATTACAATAGTGTAGGTGTTGGTAATTATTGATTATTTATGCAGTCTACATGAATGTGACTATAACAGCTGAGGTCTTACCCGCTCTTTGAGTTTCTTTATCTCACTGGGAGTGAGGCAGTCAGCTTTAGCGATGAGAGGAACCACATTAACTTTATCCTGAAGGACCTTCATGAACTCGATATCGACTGGACGGAGCCTACAGGAGGACATGAGCTTCACTGAGCATGTACATTCAAATACAGAATGCATGAACTGTACATAAATGTCACATGTTGGTATGGCAGCGTGCATTTAACATGTCAAATACCCATGTCCAAACGGAGGTATGAAGTAGAGGCAGCAGTGCACCCTGTTGTCCTGGATGTTCTTCCTGTTGAGCCCACTTTCATCTCTGAAGTACTGCTCAAACTGGTGATCGATGTAGTCTGTGACCGGCTTCCAGCTGGGAAACACAAGTGTGGTTACAGTATCTTCATGTACTTGTACAACATTACCTTTAATTCAGCTTCAGTTTGTTGTGCTGAAACACAGTGATGACACATAAATCCAGTTTTTAGAAACAAAGGTCAATATGTAGCAGCTAACCTCAGTTTGAAGCCTGCACCTTATCACATTATTAATTCATAGTTCCCATCTTATTAACCCTTTCATGCATGAATTATGAAAACCTTAATCAAGATTTTTTTTTCCTGAGTGTTTTTATTCCTCTTTAGGCATGAAAAAAAACCCAATGTGATTGAATTTTTTTTTTTTTTTAAATCAACCTGTTTTTCATGGAGTTACAACAATGTCCACTCAGCTACACCATGAATTTTATTCTTGAAGCAAAGAAACATGTATTTAAAACCCAATATCATAAAGTGATATGAAAACAGTGAAATGAAACCATGTTTAATGCAGCTAATCTGATGTTTTCTCACATTTTAACATATTAACATATTCTAATACTAGTTATTACTCACTTCATGGAGATAATATGCAAAAAATAAATATTAACAATTGATTTCCACTCAAGAACCAATCAAGAACAGCAAAGTTACAATAATGGTATGAATTGGAGTTTATGAGATGATGCATAAGTGTCCACTGTGTTGGTTGATATGGAACTAAAACAACAAAACCCATGAATATACAAGAGTAAAGCTGTAGAGTAACTGTCCACTGTAGTGACCACAATGCATGAAAGGGTTAAAAACAGTCACAGAAAAAATTATTAGACCACCCCTTGTTTTCTTCAGTTTCTTGTTCATTTTAACCTTCTAAGACCCACTGTCCACATTTATGGACCAGAGTTTCACAACTTTATCCAAAAAAAAGAAAAAAAAACTGTCCACCACAAAGGACATTCCATAAAAATTTTAGAAACTGCATCTGAAAAAACTGTTGCATCATGATGTTTCCTATATATTCATTCATTATCTGAACCCGCTTTGTCCTCACTAGGGTCACGGGGGTCGCTTGGAGCCTATCCCAGCTACTTACGGGCGAAGGCGGGGTACACCCTGGACATACAGCCAGCTGACATATAGAGACAAACAGTCACTCTCACATTCACACCTATGGGCAATTTAGATTAACCAGTTAACCTATCAGTGCATGTCTTTGGATGGTGGGAGGAAGCTGGAGTACCTGGACAGAACCCACGCAGACAAGGGGAGAACATGCAAACTCCACACAGAAAGGAATCGAACCCAGGACCTTCTTGCTGTGAGGCACGAGTGCTAACCACTCTTCTGTCTACGCCCCAGGGAATACATGTTACTGACTTGACTTCTTCCCTGGAGTCTCTGTGCTTTATCGCCTCACAGGTTTTCCCAGGATCATCACAGGTTTTCCTACGATCATCTCTGGACCTGCTGCTGTGGTCCTGCCTCTCTCCACCATCATTGTCAACACTCACTTATCCATATAGTTACGATAGCGTTTATTATACTGTTCCATAGATGTTGTCATGTCAGCTTTTGGACTTTGTCTGGATTTGTTTGTCTTTTCTGTTTTGTTTGTCATTTCCGTTTTATTTTGTTAAGTTTCCTCATGTGTCTTGTCTGTTGTCTTTACTTCCTCTCCCTGATCGTGTTCACCTTTTCCCTGATTACCTGGCTCCTCCCTGATTATCTCCACCTGTGTCCAATTGTCTTCCCGCCCTCCTGTGTATTTAAACCCTCAGTCTTCCCCTGTTTAGTTGCCAGTTTGTGTTCTACAACTTGTTGTGCTCACTTACCAGTGGTTTTGGATCCTGTTCGTTTGTCTGCCGTGTTTGACCCGTTTTCGTCCTTCGACCACTGATTCAGCCTGTTCCTATCCTGCCTGCTCGTCATCGACCTGGTTCGTGTACCCGACTCTGTCTCTGCCTGCTCCCTTTAATACCTCAGCCTCCACCAACTACCTGTGCTTCGACCTTCGCCTGGATTACTACCGTGAGTCTGCCTGTCCCCCATGTACCGTTGCTCGTTTGATTGCTTCTCCGTGTATGACCTGGCTTGTTTTTTGACCACCCTCTGTTTGTCCCTAGTGGGGATTCCGTTGGGGTTTTCCCGGCTCGGCCAAGCCGGTCGTCAGCCGTATTCACCCGCAGCCCAGACGTTTACCCCCGGATCCGGTGGCTTCACAGAAGTTACATTATCTCTGTGTTGTATATTTTCACTGGTGAAAGTGTTTAATAAAAACACTCAACCTTACTGGTTTTTCGTGGTCTTGCTTTTGGGTTCAGCCTTTGTACTTAGCATATCACAGATGTTCTAATTCAGTTATCTGTGCATGCATCTTCCCCCTCTTCCCCCAGTCTCTCTCTATCTCTGTCGCTCTCTCTTTTCTCCCCCTTTACTCTCTCTTTAACCCCAACTGGTCAAGGCAGACGGCCATCCTTCAGGAGTCTGGGTCTGCTCCAGGTTTCTACTGTTAAAGAGAAGTTTTTCCTCGCCACTGTCACCAGTCATAAGTGTTTGCTCCAGGAGGATTCTGTTGGGTTTCTGTAAATTGGCTTAAAATTTGATTTGATCTGTCTTCTTTATGTGAGGCACTTTGTAGCATGTTGTTTTAAAAAGTGCTATATAAATAAAACTTTACTTACTTACCACCGTGTCGCCCTGTTTCCAATATAGGCACTTTTTTTAATAAAAAAACAAAAAAAAAAGCTTGTACTTTGCTGACATGTCCTGGGTCTTTGGAGGTTAATGCCTAGTACAACTAAAGGTATGTTTGTCTGGACAAATATAATAACAAAAATGGCTCTTAAGAGTTTAATTTCAGAGCTGATATCTAGCCATTTTCCATGGTTTTCTTGATAACCAAAATCACTTTGGTTCTTCCATCAATAGCTATGGCTTTGTACTGACAAAAACAGTGCTTTTAGGCATTCCATGTTTTCTTTTAATAATAAGAATACTAATAATGCATCGGTTTTATATAGCGCTTTTCTAGATACTCAAAGATGTTTTACAATAAGCAGCCAACGGACAAACACACAACAAAGGAGTATTAACAGATACAGAGCTAATACAAAAATGCAAACAGAACAAAGACTCAAGCAAAATGAAAGAGACAGATACAGAAAAACACATGAGAGAAGGGTGGATGAGGTGGAATGGGCGGTCAGTGGTCATATGTTGATCTGAAGAGGTAGGATTTGAGTTGGCTTTTGAATTGAATTGTGAATATCTTCCTCTAGAACAGGGGTGTCAAACTCAATTTAGTTCAGGGGCCATATCCAGCAAAATTTGATCTGCAGCGGGCCGAACCAGAAAAATAATAACATAACCTATAAATAATGACAACTCCAAATTTTTGTCTTTGTTTTAGTGTAAAAAAACCCCATTAAATCATGAAAATACTTACTTTTATAAACTATCCAAAAAAAAAAAAAAGAAACCTGAAAAAACTGAAATTTAAGTTAAAAATTGATGAAAATTTAGTGTAATTTTAACAATATTATTCCTCAGCTTCTCATTTGTCCATGTGGATTATGGATCAGATCTACAAAGACACTAAACACTGAGGAACAGGCAGAAAAGAGTTCAAATTGGGCTGAATTTTCTACAGACATTTCAGGTTGTTCATATTTGTTCAGGTTATTCACATTTTAGTGTTACAGGGTAGTTTGTAAATGTAAATATTTTCATAATTTAATGTTATTTTTTGCACTAAAACAAAGAAAAAAAAGTTGTTAATTCTAGATTTATTTTTTGTGTGTGGCTTAATTCAAGATTTTTTTTTTTAACTTAATTGAAGATTTTTTTTGGGCTTAATTCAAGGTTTTTTGGCTTAATTGAAGATTTTTTTTAGGCTTAACTGAAGATTTTTTTATTTTTTTTGGCTTAATTCAAGATTTTTTCCTTAATACGAGCTAAATTTTTTTTTTCCTTGCTTAATTCAATTCAAGACTGTTGAATTTTTGCACTTGGCAAAAACATCCCAGGGGCCAAACTGGACCCTTTGGCGGGCCGCATTTGGGCCCCGGGCCGCATGTTTGACACCTGTGCTCTAGAAGTTTCATAGCCAGCTCCATTTCCTGTCTGTTTTAGTCACATGATACACACAGCAGTTAGTACTTGATTGCATAACCATTGTTTTTGATGACTTTTGACGGTCTAATAATTTTTTTCGTGACTGTGTATTAAATATCCATCTTGGCGAGCATAATTAGTCTGTTGTGTGACTACTGCAGATGTGCTGAAGCATGCAGGAAGGGAAATGTGGAGAAAACTCAACAGCTGCTAAAAACTGTTGTGATTCTTGAATTCAGCCTGATGTTGGCACCAGAACATCATCCTTATGGTAGTGAGTAAAACAGAGGCTATAACATATGTCTGGTGTGAATGAGCAGCTGTATGAGCAGGTATGTCACTTTATGTGGAACTGTGCAGCATTTTCATCTCTTTTTTCACACATTTCAAAGGATATGAAATCCTTCTTTAAATATCTATGAAGAAATTTAGCGTACTGAAACATAGTGCTTTACATAAACCTCTGTAGAAGGGGGGTTACAGATGTCATGGTCAATTAGCCTCTATTTTTTCTTCTTTTAACATAATTCTGTGTGTGTTTTTTATGTGACCATGCTTGCTTCTGCCATTTTGACTCCATGGAACTAGAGATAACATACCTAAATGGGCTCTTCCTGAATAAATAAATCATTAAAAAAATTACATAACCAGGCTACATGGTTAAACTAGAAGCACTTGGAGAGCGCAGACCTCCGCCAAGGCTGGTCAGTGGCCCCCCCTGTGGGCCTCCCCACCCCTGATCACCACCAAAATTTAATCATTTCTTCCTTATCCCATTTCCAACAAACCCTGAAAATTTCATCCAAATCTGTCCATAACTTTTTGAGTTATGTTGCACACTAACGGACAGACAAACGTGGCCCCCCCCGTGGGCCCCCCCACCCCCGATCACCACCAAAATTTAATCATTTCTTCCTTATCCCATTTCCAACAAACCCTGAAAATTTCATCCAAATCTGTCCATAACTTTTTGAGTTATGTTGCACACTAACGGACAGACAAACAAACAAACAAACAAACAAACAAACAGACAAACAAACCCTGGCAAAAACATAACCTCCTTGGCGGAGGTAAAAAAAAAATCTATATTTACAGCTTTATGTTTTAGAGTACTATGAATGGAAAAATTAAACACAGAATGAGTTATGCTTATCCTCTGTGCAGACAAATTACAGTATTCATAGTCATATTTTATTTCTAATCTGCAACAGAAGTGGCTATAAACCTCAAACATTTAATCCAAAAACACTTTGCCCAACGTGGGGCTCGAACCCACAACCCTGAGATTAAAAGTCTCATGCTCCACCGACTGGAGAGGTTTGATGTTACTCACTGAGAAATATTAGCCCTATAGGTGACATAGAAAGATTTTATTTGTCATTTCAGATTTGCATCTAAAAATGAAATGTTAATGCAATTGTCTCAAGAAGCAGCAGCAATAAAATAAACAGACATTATATCCACCAGATAAAATAAATATAAATATAAAAAACTATGTGTCAAATATGAAAAAAAAACTGCAATTGAGAGATAAAAACTATTCTCAGAAATAAAAACTAAAAACTATCATTCAAGTAAAAAATGTTGGCTGTTACTGTTTAATGGAACATTACTTTGACATGAAATATATTTGTTAACTATACATGCTCTGGTCCAACCTGTAGCCTATTGTTTGGGTTGATTTTATAAGTTAGATAGACATACTATTGAAGACATGTCCAAATTTGTATCATTCCCTGCACTGTACCATACTTAATTATTTATTCATTAGTTGATTTGGTATGGACAGATCACATTAATGAACATCTGTATTCAACAATATTAGATGTAAATGTGTCAGAATATAGCGACAATGCTAATTTGCATCCGTGGTCCCTCAACAAGTAATGGAAAACATCACAATTAAAATATATAGAACAATAAGAGAACAACACATTTAAAAATACAACATATTAAAAGGTTTAAAGTTAAAAAGAATCATGAATGGTTTACTTTTAGCTACTGTTTGAGTTAAATTTTAAAGGTGAACAATATGGTACCTTCTACACATATTCCTAAAATCACATTTCGTTTGTTAGTGTCTGGTGTGTATCTGCTGAATAGTGATAGTTTTATTTAATTTTTTACATTTTAGAAACTCGGTGTGGCATCTGAGACAAAGACCAGAGTGTAATAAGACAAAGACAAGACTTTGAAGAGCTGAGACCAAATCAAAACCAGACACACCAAGAAAAGCTATTTGTTTTCATCTGCCTCCTGTTCCTTCAGTGCCTCACAAACATAACACTGCATTAGCGACGTCCCTCAACTGTACCTCATATATGTATACACTAGTGGTTAACAAATGTGGATAAAAGATGGGTTTGGAATGGTTTTGGTACTGAGGAGCCAAATGTTAGTGTCACTTACTCTACTTTTATGATTATTAAAGGGGTCATACTTTGCTAAACCCACTTTTATTAGTCTTTGGTTCATTTATTTGTATATTTGGACCCTAATAGTTCAAAAAGTATGAATTTGAACCCTCCAGGTGCTGCAAAGCTACCTTTATATTCATTTTGGCAAAAATCGAGTGAATTTCTACAACTTGTTTTAATTCCTGCTTAATTTGTTGCATCTATAACTAGTTATGTCACAACATCTGCACATATAAGGTCAAGACTTCTGATGAACATTTCTCTGAGTACAACATAATTCTTTGTCAGCAGCAGCGGTTGTAGTCCATACTGAAAATATGTCCAAACTTCAAGACGATAACCTAAAATGTTCAGTTGTTGGTTGAATGGGAAAGAGCAACACAGCCAACAACCTAGAGGGGGTGGGGCATGAAGTTGCTCGTTTGCATTTAAAGGGCCGGCACTCAAAAACGACCTTTCTTGTATCATTACTCAGAAATAGGGTTGAAAATGGACCTGTGGAGTTGAATTAATGAAGAATTCAGACCTAAGCATAGCATTTACAGTTTATGTAGACCACAGGGAAATGTTTTGAAATGCATAATTCCATTTAAAAAAGCAAAATATCACTCCCTTAAGTCTTGAGAAAGGTTTGACTTATCTCTAACTGTCTCAGTAGGTGATTTACTGCAGAATTTACCAAAAATGACCAACTCACCACAGATGTATTATTGAAGCAGAAAGTTTTCCATAACAAATCAATCAGACAACACATATGTAATGTAATGACACTCCTGCAGCTGTAGCCTTGAGTGGCCTTGAAATTACATCCCAAAGCTGAGACTCGACAAAATTTTTAAAAATATAGTTGATTACAAGATCACAGTCAGACCAAGAAGCTAGAAATACTCTGTCAACAACAACGTAAAAGAATTATATATCATATTTTAACAGGGAGTGGCAAATTACTTCACAAACAGAAGATATATTTTACAGGGCGATAACAAATCGATGAAGGAAATGCAGTGTGAAATGTGACTGAAGGCTGACTGAATTTAAATCAATACTGCATTATCTGACTATAGGCTGACACATATATAGTAGTGCTTTATGGCATGCAAACACGCTCACAATGACCACACTAGCAGATATAACGTTCTAAATGTATGTTAACCTATGCTAATTAGCACAAAATGCAAAATACAGCTGAAGCTAAGAGGAAAATTTCTAGTTTTGCAGGTTAATGTAAATATTTCCATCTCAATCTTCTCTTTAACCTCACTAGAATGTCACATAAATCCACCTCTGACGTTAATCTAAAATAAATGACTGAAAATCCATCTGAGGGAGAGCATCACTCCAAGTGGGTGTTTTAATATTGAGTCCATTTGTCTTCAGAGTTAATGTAATATTTATGTTTTGAATGATTTATTTCCACTGTTTTCCCACAAGCCCAGTATCACTGCATGTGAAATATCACCAGTTTGTGGATTTAACTCTAAAACAGATATGGCCTTGACAGTAGATACTAACTGGAACATTTTTTGACAGATGAAATTGCGTTGCTGTGGTTTAAAAAGGGCCACACCCTGCCAGCCCATAGTGTCAATTTGACCTAAAATATCAACAGTGAACGTTGAGTCGCAGCAGTCGGTGGAGCAGATGATGATGTCAGGCTACGACTGTTCTGATGTTTCCGTGATATTTGTTGATGGTTAAGAAAATATAGTAATGACAGATTAACCCTTTAACCCCTGACGTGTCTGTGGTGAGTGTTCTGAATGTTTGATTGATTTTAAATATTCCTAAAAATTCAACCATTTATTCAATAGAAAAAAAAAATCCAAACATGCTGATAGAATAGACCTTGTTCTTTCCATAGACATCTGAGCATGCTCAGTGCACCCCCTATGTAACTGGGCAGTGATTGAGACTATAAACACACTATAAAAATAGATGGTTTGGGCCTTTTTTAACACAGTTTTCCTTGTATTTTTTTGTTTTTACTGCTGTTTGCAGTGTTATGGTGATTTTCCTTCATTTTTTTTACTGAGTTTTAACCGTGTAACTGCTTTTTGGAGTTCAACCAGGTGCCAAAAAGCAGCTGGACTGATTTAGAAAAGCAGAACCCCAAAACAAAAACTAGGGGACCAAAATTCAAATACTTGTTGTTCAGTGTGTTCCAGTTCACAGTTCATGTTCAACATCCTAAATCTCATATTAATGTACATTCTGAGTGCCTTATTTAGTAAAAACCTGTAAAACTAAAATCCTTCTCTTTGTTTTTTTCTGTTATTTCACTTGTTTTGACCCTAAAACACACAGTAAAACAAAACCACTGAAGAAAAGGAACACAAGCACATACTCACAGCAGCTTTAATGGCACTGAAACAGATGCAAATTCACAGCAGCACATTTACCTGGAATAATGTCTCAGGAGTTAAAGCAGTGGTTCCCAAACTTTTTTGGCTCGTGACCCCATTTTAAAATCATGAATTTCTGCCGACCCAAGACATTCAAAACTGAGACTTTTTTTTTTTTTTTTGGCTAAAATTAATTTGTTTTTGATCATGTAATAGTTTGCTATACTATGTTGCAAATGAACGTTAATTTAGATAACATTTAGGCTATATAGTGTATACGTATTATTATGGATGGAGGCAGAAAAGCCAGGTGTAGATTACTGCACAAAGTGAGAATTTGATTTTCTTTGGTCAGGATATGTACAGTCAGTCCAGCTTGGATTTACAAGACTGACAATTAATACTGAACAAACAATAACTCAAACTATGAATTATGAAAGAGCTGCAGCATCTGAAACCGACCACAATGAACATTTGAAAGATAAACAGTACCACAGTGCTTCAGTTTCAGCTTCACACTTTCTCATGTCTTTTATGTATTGGGACTGTCTCTCTCAACTCACCATATATTGTTTATTAGTACGTTTTTATTATTATTTTTATCAATTATTAGAAATTTCAGGTGACCCCATTTGAATTCCAGGCGACCCCACGTGGGGTCCCGACCCCAAGGTTGAAAAACACTGAGTTAAAGGGTTAACAGACAGATCCATCAGGACTGAGAATGAGGACTGTCGCCTAAAGAGCTAATATTGTAAAGAGACAGTGTTGAGCAAAGCAGCAGTTTGTTCTTATTTTATCTTCATGTTGAATAGCAGAAGCAGAGTTTTTATGTCTATGTGGGTGAAAATGCTGACAGGAAAAGAAGAGAGTGAGACTGAGCTGAAAAAGGCAGGGTCACGTAAATGGTGTGAAGCAGGAATCTGCGGAAACCTCCCCCCAGTCGACCGTTATTCACTATTACAGCTTTTAATCCAGTGCTGCTGTCACTGACTGGATGTCAGGATACAAAGGGGACTCTTACCACTCTGTGTTGTTCACAGCATCTCCAAACCCCGGGGTGTCTACTATTGTCAGCTTGAGCTTCACCCCCTTCTCCTCGATGTCCACCGTGTGCTTTGTGATCTCCACCGTCTGACTGATTCGCTCTTCAGGGCAGAGACAAATAACACATTAATGCCTTATTAACAACGTCTGTCTCTCAACGTCTGTTCTTTCTAGCGATATCTGATTCGGTGGTGACTCACCCTCAGCATTGAGCAGTTTTCGGTCTTTATGCAGATCAGTGAGGAAGAGGCTGTTTACCAAAGTGGATTTACCAAGGCCGGATTCACCTGGAACACAGAGTGACACGCATTTTTAGTAGCTCATTCTGAAACAGCTTGGACTCATGGGTTTGTGGAGAGATGTCAGATCTAGGAGACAGCAAAATAAATGAATGAATAAATGGATGGATGGACGGATGGACGGACAGATAGATAGACAGACAGACAGACAGACAGATTTACTTTATTAATCCCCAAGGGGAAATTCAAAATCCAAAATGCGGTCACCGCTCGACAAAAACAGTCATACCACATCAAAAATCAATAAATAAATTAATGCAGAGTATAAGTAGCTAAGAATAAATTAGATCAGTGTCTTTTAACCTTGGGGTCGGGACCCTACTTGAGGTTGCCTGAAATTTCTAGTAATTGATAAAAATAAAAAATAAAAACTTACTAATAAAAGATATATGGTGAGTTGAAAGAGACAATCACAATACATAAAAGACATGACAAACTGTGGAGCTGAAACTGAAGCACTGTGGTACTGTTTATCTGTCAAATGTTCATTGTGGTCGGATAGATAGATAGATAGATAGATAGATAGATAGATAGATAGATAGATAGATAGATAGATAGATAGATAGATAGATAGATAGATAGATAGATAGATAGATAGATAGATAGATAGATAGATAGATAGATAGATAGATAGATAATTTTATATACACTTTTATGCTGTTGTTATTGCTTTTATTTCTGTATAGATTGTTTAATATATCCTTTTACTTTTTTACTTTTATACTTTTTGGGGTTATTGTTTAAGATGGTTCTGGAATAAAGGGCAAGTTGTCATTTCCAGACATGTCTCTTTTCACATTTTTACTGTTTATTTCGCCTATTCAAATAATCGTTTAATCGAATCAAATCGAAGAAAATAATCAATAGATTAATCGATTAGAAAAATAATCGAAAGCTGCAGCTGGTAAAATGATAAACCATCAATCACTTACACAACAATGTAACTCATCAGTCACAGCTACATCTGAGTTGTCTGTAATGTAAATATAGGATATATATTTTAAATGCAACACACACTGAAACTGAACCTCTTTTTTAAACCCATCAATAGTCGGACGTGCACAACAACACCACATGTTGTAACCTAGGCTGCCATTACAGGTCCAAATGAGAGGTTTAGTGGCTTGCTCAAGGGCACATTAGCCAACAATTTCTGTGCTGATATGAAAAATTGAACCGGTAACCTCTCAGTTAAAAGTTGCTTCTTCAATTTTTGAGGCCACGGTTGCTCCTCAAATGCAACCATAAAGCAAGGATCACCAGAAAAATATTAATTTAGTTTATTTGCAGATACACAAACAAGATGACACAAATGTTAAAATGGCTCATACATAACCTCCCCATATAAAAAAAAAACACAGAAAGGAATCAAAACACTTAAATCAAAATAACATATAAGCGGAAAAATAAAACGGCAATGCAGCTGACGTAGACAGAATCTTGTACTTGTTGTTCCTCAAGGAAAATATATGAGGTACTATTAATTCCATAATCTTCTTCACTTGTTTTAAAGAAGAATAAGCGCAGAACAGATTGTTCCAAAGAGATAGTCCTTGATGTTTCAGTGAGTAATGATGAAAAGAAATATTCACTTTATTATTCTCTTCATCTAACAGACTATAGTTACTGTGGGTTTAATGATATTTGTGTCCTTTTTTTTTTTTTTTTTTTTTATCAGAAATTACCTTTAAGAAAATTTTATCATGGGTTTACTTTCAGTTTTTTTTAGTTTTGCCCAGGTCATATAAGACAGATGACATTTGTTTAATTCAATAAATAATACAAGTGAAATATTTCTTTTTACAAAGTGCTGAGTAAAAGCAAGTTCTCCATAAAGCAGAAGTGTAGTTCACCAACGTCCAGACACATCCAGGTCAGTCTGTGATCTAATTTGAGCATCCAGACTCAGACTCACCTTTGGAGATTTCACTTGACTCATATATCACATCGATGGTACAAATTGAATTTACCAAAAAAAATCAATTTGTCTGTTTTTTTTTTTTTTTTTTTTTTTTTTTTTTTTTTTTGCTTTCAGGACTGAACATGTTCTCCTGACATTATACTGTGTTCATTTCCAAAACATGTTACAGGGGGTTGAGGTCTATATGAAGTCCTCATTAACATAGACTTTAACAGAGCAGATGTGCGTTTTATTGCAGCTTTCATGTAAATTGAGAATGGGTGGAGGTGTCGCGATAAAGTCCCCATGTAAAGGGTAGCACAGTGCTGACTTTGGTTTTACATGTTTCCTGTAAAAAGAGGAATGTAACGAGACCACCCCTCCTAAAAAGACCCATAACGGCCAGTAACTATGAACCAGCTCATAAGTCGAGTAAGTATTTCATTAGATGCAAAATCTCTTTCAAGGACGTACCAGTAAAAATACCAGTCTCTACACAACTGGTAGCAAAAACACAATTTATTTCATGCATGTATGAAACATACTTCCTGTCTCCATTATATGACAATCAAATGTGTTCTAGGTTTGTAACAATGTGTGGTAAAATATAACAATTAAATATATGTTTTTCTTTTGTTAAAACCATGTAATATATGGTGCTAATGGACCATATTTTCTTATCCTTTAGATAAACTTGGGTTCCAGCCATTAAAATAAAATAAAATGAAATAAAATAAAATAAAATAAAATAAAATGAAATAAAATAAAATAAAATAAAATAAAATAAAATAAAATAAAATAAAACAGAATAAAATAAAATAAAATAAGATAAAATAAGATAAAATACTCCCCCTTGAACTGCCACCTTATCGTGGTGGGGGAGTTTGTGTGCCCGAATGATCCCAGGAGCTATGTTGTCGGGGGCTTTATGCCCCTGGTAGGGTCTCCCAAGGCAAACAGGTCCTGGGTGACGGGCCAGACTAAGAGCAGTTCAGAAGCCCTTATGAACAAGAAACATCTAAAAAACGTGACGTCGCCCGGTACGGCGCAGCCGGGGCCCCACCCTGGAGCCAGGCCTGGGGTTGGGGCTCGTATGCGAGCGCCTGGTGGTCGGGCCTATGCCCACGGGGTCCGGCCGGGCCCAGCCCGAAAGAGCGACGTGGGCCCACCCTCCGACGGACTCACCACCCATCGAGGGAATCATAGGGGCCGGGTGCAGTGTGGATTGGGTGACAGTCGAAGGCAGGGAGCCCGACAACCCGATCCCCGGACACGGAGTCTAGCTCTTGGGACATGGAATGTCACTTCGCTGGGGGGGAAGGAGCCAGAGCTTGTGAGGGAGGTTGAGAGATACCGTCTAGATATAGTCGGGCTCACCTCCACACATAGCTTGGGCTCTGGAACCCAACCCCTCGAAAGGGGCTGGACTCTCCACTTCTCTGGCGTTGCCCGCGGTGAGAGGCGGCGGGCTGGTGTGGGCTTACTCATAGCCCCTCAGCTCAGCCGCCATGTGTTGGAGTTCACCCCGGTGAACGAGAGGGTCGCGTCCCTACGCCTTCGGGTTGGGGACAGGTGCCTCACTGTTGTTTCGGCCTACGGGCCGAACAGCAGTGCAGAGTACCCGGCCTTCTTGGAGTCTCTGGGAGGGGTGCTGGATGGTGCTCCGACTGGGGACTCCATTGTTCTCCTGGGCGACTTCAATGCCCACGTGGGCAACGACAGTGAGACCTGGAGGGGGGTGATGGGGAGGAACGGCCTCCCTGATCTGAACCCGAGTGGTGTTCTGTTACTGGACTTCTGTGCTAGTCACAGTTTGTCCATAACAAACACCATGTTCCAACACAGGGATGTCCATAAGTGCACTTGGCACCAGGACACCCTAGGCCGGAGGTCGATGATCGACTTCATTGTCGTATCATCAGACCTCCGGCCGCGTGTTTTGGACACTCGGGTGAAGAGAGGGGCAGAGCTGTCAACCGATCACCACCTGGTGGTGAGTTGGATCCGCTGGCGAAGGAGGAAACCGGACCGACTCGGCAGGCCCAAACGTGTTGTGAGGGTCTGTTGGGAACGTCTGGCGGAACCCGATGTCAGTGTGGTCTTCAACTCCCACCTCCGGGAGAGCTTCTCCCAGATCCCGGGGGAGGTTGGGGACATTGAGTCCGAGTGGACCATGTTCTCCACCTCCATTGTCGAAGCGGGCTGCTCGGAGCTGTGGTCGCAAGGTCTCCGGTGCCTGTCGTGGCGGCAATCCCCGAACCCGGTGGTGGACCCCGGAAGTAAGGGATGCCGTCAAGCTGAAGAAGGAGTCTTATCGGGCCTTGTTGGCCCGTGGGACTCCCGAGGCAGCTGATGGGTACCGGAAGGCCAAGCGTGCTGCAGCCCAGGCGGTTGTGGAGGCAAAAACTCGGGCCTGGGTGGAGTTTGGGGAGGCCATGGAGGAGGACTATCGGTCGGCCTCGAGGAAATTCTGGCAAACCATCCGGCGCCTCAGGAGGGGAAAGCAGTGCGCCACCAACACTGTTTACAGTGGAAGTGGGGAGCTGCTGACCTCGACTGGGGATGTTGTCGGGCGGTGGAAGGAATACTTCGAGGATCTCCTCAATCCCACTGCCACGTCTTCCATAGAAGAAGTAGAGGCTGAGGTCTCAGAGGTGGACTCGTCCATCACCCAAGCTGAAGTCACCGAGGTGGTTGGCAAGCTCCTCGGTGGCAGGGCACCGGGGGTGGATGAGATTCGCCCTGAGTACCTTAAGTCTCTGGATGTGCAGGGACTGTCTTGGTTGACACGTCTCTGTAACATTGCGTGGCGGTCGGGGACAGTACCTCTGGATTGGCAGACCGGGGTGGTGGTTCCCCTTTTTAAGAAAGGGGACCGGAGGATGTGCTCCAACTATAGGGGGATCACACTCCTCAGCCTCCCGGGGAAAGTCTATTCCAGGGTACTGGAGAGGAGGATCCGACCGATAGTCGAACCTCGGATCCAGGAGGAACAATGCGGTTTTCGTCCTGGTCGTGGAACGCTGGACCAGCTCTATACTCTCCATCGGGTGCTCGAGGGTTCATGGGAGTTCGCCCAACCAGTCCACATGTGTTTTGTGGATCTGGAGAAGGCGTTCGACCGTGTCCCTCGTGGTATCTTGTGGGGGGTGCTTCGGGAGTATGGGGTCCGGGGCCCTTTGCTAAGGGCAGTCCGGTCCTTGTATGACCGAAGCAGGAGCCTGGTTCGCATTGCCGGCAGTAAGTCAGACCTGTTCCAGGTGCATGTTGGACTCCGGCAGGGCTGCCCTTTGTCACCGGTTCTGTTCATAATTTTTATGGACAGAATTTCTAGGCGCAGCCAAGGGCCGGAGGGGGTCCGGTTTGGGGACCACAGGATTTCATCTCTGCTTTTTGCAGATGATGTTGTCCTGTTGGCCTCATCGAACCTGGACCTTCAGCGTGCACTGGGGCGGTTTGCAGCCGAGTGTGAAGCGAGCGGGATGAGGATCAGCACCTCCAAATCCGAGGCCATGGTTCTCGACCGGAAAAAGGTGGTTTGCCCTCTCCGGGTCGGTGGGGAGTCTTTGCCCCAAGTGGAGGAGTTTAAGTATCTCGGGGTCTTGTTCACGAGTGAGGGAAGGATGGAGCGTGAGATTGACAGACGGATTGGTGCAGCGTCTGCAGTGATGCAGTCGCTGTACCGGTCGGTTGTGGTAAAGAAGGAGCTGAGCCGAGAGGCGAAGCTCTCGATTTACCGGTCAATCTACGTTCCTACCCTCACCTATGGTCATGAGCTTTGGGTCATGACCGAAAGGACAAGATCCCGGATACAAGCGGTCGAAATGAGTTTCCTCCGTCGGGTGGCTGGGCGCACCCTTAGGGATAGGGTGAGGAGCTCAGTCACCAGGGAGGAGCTCGGAGTAGAGCCGCTGCTCCTCCGCGTCGAGAGGGGCCAGCTGAGGTGGCTCGGGCATCTGTTTCGGATGCCTCCTGGACGCCTCCCTGGGGAGGTGTTCCGGGCATGTCCCACCGGGAGGAGACCTCGGGGAAGACCCAGGACACGTTGGAGAGACTATGTCTCTCGGCTGGCCTGGGAACGCCTCGGGATCCCCCCGGAAGAGCTGGAGGAGGTGTCTGGGGAGAGGGAAGTCTGGGCATCCCTGCTTAGACTGTTACCCCCGCGACCCGGCCCCGGATAAGCGGAAGAGAATGGATGGATGGAAGATAAAATAGAATAAAATAAAATAAAATAAAATAACTTAATGACTAAAGCCATGGGTAACATCTTTATTTATTCAATATCTTTATATCCCAGAATCCTTTAAAATACTGGTGACAGGAGGTTGTATTTTTGTATAAAATTGTGTATTGACAAAACCTCCATAGTGTTTTTTGTTTTTTTTTTTCAGGACCATATTACTGTCATATAGTACCAGATAAAAACAGCTCAACATTTAATCTGAATTAACAGGGACTTTAAGTCAAATTTGACCCAATTCATTCAAAATCTCAACAAGTAAACAAGAGTGAGAGTAATATACTAAGACAAAGAGAAGCAGAATGTTTTCACTTGTAAAAAAAAAAAAGAATAAGCAGAAAATTTGCAGTTTAATGGCAGATTTATTTAAATCATAATATTTTTTCTCTCACTTGGTCATTATAAAGTCATTACTGTTTTTTTTTTCATGTGTGTGTGTTTTGTTTTCTCTTATTTATTTATTTATTTTTACTTTACTCATTGGCAATATTTACTAATGCATATTTAAAACTAATTTCTCTGATACAGCTGCAACCATACAATGTAAAAGTGAAACTGAAGGTAGGAATAAATAAGTTTTACTTATTCTCACTCCCTTTCAGGTTACTAGGGGTGTATATTAACCCATAAAGACTCAAACAACCACTGACAACCAAAATCATCTACCAATGTAAAATGTTTAATAACTTCTGATCCATTATTCCTATCAATCCGTGTAAATAATTGGTGTAAAATACAGTTTGTCGTCTGTTGTCAGAGGCTCCGTAATGAACTTGGAAACACAGTCATCTTCTACAACAGTGATTCACCAGTACAATCCATGGAGTTGGATCAATGACAGTGGATGGACACACTCGGATTATGTTATTAGTGATAAATTTTGTTGAAAAAGTCATATTTTCTTCATTTTTCTCTGTTTCTGATATTATGACAATTAACTTCAATCTGAGGTTTTATTAAAATCTACACGATCAGTGAATTAAATGTGGTAAAATACCTGATGTTTATTGAAGAAATGCAAAATACAGAGGATAATATTATAATGAATGGTGATAAATTGCTTAAGAAAGGTTAAATAGAGAGAACAATTTATTTGGGAACTGCCGGAAAAGTAACACTGGATCTTTATGGGTTAATAGTGAATTATTGTATATATTTATGTATATTTGTATATACATAATGATGTGTATATAATATGTGGATGTCATATGATCTCTGTCTTATTGTGAAATTGAATTGTACATAGAGTGCACAAGCTCAGAATAAACCAATCATCAATCAAAACTGACCCCATACTAAAAGAAATCTAAAACTGTAATCAAGAAGTAGTGGTGCCACCCCCCACCCACCCACCCCCCCTCGCTCACCTGCAACCATGAGGGTGAAGTCGAATCCTTTTTTCACAGATTTCCTGTGCACTTGGTTGGGCAGCGTGGCAAAACCAACATAATCTTTTTCCTAGAAACACACAGATATAAGCTCAGTGGCAGTGATGGTGCACAGTCAGTGAATGCATCTACGTCTGAGCCCATTGGGCGACGACTTCTGCAGTTGTTGTGTTAGTAGGACATTCCCATGATTCCGTTCATGGTTTATTTAAGTGGTAAAAAGATGGAGGCAGAGCGTCTGAGAGCATGCCCCGAGGTTCACCGAGTGTTCATAACACAGTATGGCAGGCACATGAGACTGGGGGAGCATGCACACGGCACCACACAATGCAGAGGCACATGCACCATCATGTCCACCAAGAAAAAGAGGACACACGAGGATGGAGAAGAGCAGAGAAATGGAACAAAACGGAGGCACAGAGGAGGCAGATGGCCTGTGATGAGAAGAAGCACACTAGAGAATGAAGTACAGTGGTGAAATAAAAGCACATCTCCTCCATCATGTTTTGATTTTTCCAAACTGTTCTTCCTCTTGAGGACAGAGCAAAAGTGCAGGTCAGGTACAGCAAGCTTTTAATACCAAATCTAATGTAGAGTGCATTAGCGTGTCTGCTTAGGGAGTGACTAAGGAGCTGTGTACGTAGAGGGGGTGTGTGGGGGTGGGATGTGTTCAAGTGTGTGTCTTTAGTTTCAGTATTACTTCCATATTGACATTTTGTCTGTAGATGCTTTTGCAAGTCACACCTACACACGAATCACAAAAATACACAATTCCAGACTGCTGGTTAACACCATGCTGTGTCTGTGTCCACTGCTCTGAGTCAGAACCAGCCTCACTGCCTTCCAACATGACATGAAAGAAACAAAAAGTGTGAAACAGGATGAAGGCAGACATTATGAAACTGCTCCCGGGAGTTTAGGATATGTATCTTAAAATAAAGACAGTTAGAGTGAAGGCACTGAGGAGAAACTGTAAGTATCAGCTCAAGGTGTTTCAGTTTATTTACTGAAGTATCTGTGTGTGTGTGTGTGTGTGTGTGTGTGTGTGTGTGTGTGTGTGTGTGTGTGTGTGTGTGTGTGTGTGTGAGAGTAATGTGGATTTGGCATCTATCTCCTCTCACCCTCTTCTAAAGATGCTGCAGAGATAAAGCAAAAGCCAGAATGAGTTCAATATCTCCATCTGTTACTCAAACCTTCATTCCCTCAAACCATCCAAAGCTACTGGTAGATTACAAGTACATGTTACTGATTACAAGTACAAATTAAGGGGCTGCATGTTGTATTTCTACCATAACCTCCTGACACCCAGTAAGTAAACATTTTCGCCATTTTACATTAAAAAATTGCCTTAACTGGAAACAGCATGATGCAACAGTTTTTCCAGATACATTTTTAAAAAAAATATAATGTCCTTTTCAGTGGACATTATGTCATTTTTTATTTTAAAGTAAAGCTGTGAAACTCTTGTCCACTACAGATGACAAAAATGCATTGCTGGGTCTCAGGAGGATATAATCCTGTTTTTTGTTTAACCCTTTCATGCATCAATTATAAGAACCTTAGTCAATATTTTTTTCTTGAGTGATTTTTTCCCTCTTTAGGCATGAAAAAAAACAATGCAACTGAATTTTTTTACGACCCTGTTTTTCATGGAGTTACAAAAATGTCCACTCAGCTGGACACTATGTGTTTAATTTTTGAAGCAAAGGAACATGTATTAAAACCCATCATCAGAAAGTGATATACTGTGTGAAAAATATGAAATAAAAACAGTTTTAATGCTGCTAATGCCATTTTCTCACATTTTAACATACTCTAACACTAGCTGTTACTCAATTCATGGAGATAATATGCAAAAAAAAAAAGAAAACTTTTTGTTCAAGAAAACTGTTAATTCCGGTCTAATAGCCTAATAATTAGCAATTGACTTACACTCAAACATGTTACTGCAGATTAGGTTTATCTAGAACACCAAAGTTTTTTCTACAACAACAAAGTTACAGTAATGATATGAACTGCAGTGTTTGGGATGATGCATAAGTGTCCACTCTGTCGGCTGATATGGAACTAAAACAACAAAATCCATGAATATACAAGAGAGCAGCTGGAGAATAGCTGTCCACTGTAGTGATCCGTATGCATGAAAAGGTTAAATCACCCAAAATCATCATTAGAGTGTTTATACAGTAGATTTGTGAAGTTCTGCCAAACATCCCAATGTATCAGATTATGAATCTGTTCATTCCAATGTGTCCACTAGAGGGAGTAGTGAGTTACTCTGCTGGTTTCCCATGGTGAGGAACGCTAACACCACCAGGCCTTTGACTACAAGGACAGAAAGTAATAATATGGGATGAGAACCATAAAGAAACAACCTTGAAAGTCAAAGAAAATGACAAAGTGATAAAAGCGGAAGCACTACTGTTGTTTTCACCACTGGAGTTTCATGTTGAAATCACAGCGTTTCCTCTACACAGGTGAGTTTGATTATGAGGTTTATGAAGTTATAAAGTTATTATGGGATGTTATTATCCTTGCTAAGGCCATCATTTGCTGATCCACAGTTCAGACTAAACTGTGACAGTTCTGACCTTGTTTGGACGATTCCAAACAGATCTTTAGTACAGCTGTTGACAATACAAACTATACAGAAAAAAAGTGATTTTTAGCTTACCGGCCGACACGCCGTAAGCTATTGTCATCATGCGTCGTCTGTCGTCCGTTACAAAAATTTCAATCGTCTTTTTCTTCTCCAAAACTACAATTCCGATTGACTTCAAACTTGGTATACAGCTTCTTTATGATGATGTCAACAAAAGTTAGTGAAATTATTTGGATCCGGATCTGATTCTGGATTTGGTGTGACTTCGAAAAATTTTCCCATTATAAGAGATAGGAAGTGGATGGATGCAATAACTCAGTAAATATAAATGATATCAAGTGTAAATTTCTACAGTCCAGCCCTGATGGGGAGATGACCAAAACATAATGTCCACATGCTGATCAGGATCTTCTTCTGGATCCGGGAACTTACGGAAAATTTAACATGGACTCTTGTGGGGAAAAAATTTCAATCATCTTCTTCTCCCAAACTACACTTCTGATTGACTTCAAACTTGGTATACAGCTTCTTTATGATGATGTCAGTACAAGGTTTTGAAATTATTTGGATCTGGATCTGATTCTGGATTTGGTGTGCTTTTGAAAAATGTTCCCCTTATAACACATAGGAAGTGGATTGATACAATAAATCAGTATCAATGATATCAAGTTGGAATTTGCATTTTTTACAGATCTGATTGGAATATGAGCAAAACATGGGCTATTTCTGTAATATAATAAAGACACATAACTGGGTGATAATAAATGGCATGTGGATACACTTGCCAAAGCTTTTCATTTGGCCGGTAAGCTACAGGGCCATTGGTCCTATTTTTGGTTTTATTGTAGTCTGGCCAGCCATCCGTCTTTCTCAATGAGAAATCCAACTGGAATCCAAATATGAAGGCGGGACTAACAGGTGCCGAGTAAACCAATCACAGATGAGACAGACATGATGCTTTTGTCAGAGAAACTTAATGCAGTTAGTTAGTCAGTAATTTATTCGTTCATTTAACAAAACATGATGTATACATACATACAGTTTGGATTTCTATATTAAACATGATGTAATCTGTATTTCAATCCTTATTTTTGAATCAAGCAACTGGCTACAGTTGTAAAGGGATTTGTGAACTCGGAACTAACTTTGACTCACGACAAAAAGAAGTGGGTGAGTATGATGCATTGTGAAATACCTGCCCCCCAGACTTGTGATTGGCCGGTATAGAATAGATCGTGCATATTTCACAACGATTGGCCCAATTCCAGACTGTTTTGTCGGCATTGAAAACACAGAGAAAACTGGATGACTGGCCAGGCTAAGTTTATGGTGTTTTCTGTCTAAAACCAGAGCTAAGCTAACAGAGCTATAATGGAAACTATCAGCTGAGGAAGACACAGGGTTATTTTAAACATTTATGAGTTTTTGTTTGAAGATAATAATACAGATATGTGTAAAATCATCTTTATACTTTCTTCAGTTAGTGATACAGTCCGTGGATACACAGTGTTGATTTGCTGGTGGTTTTGGCAGTCTGAAGTGTGCTCTGGTACATGACTTCCCCCTGACGTTGAGAGATGGACGTATAAATACTGCATAGAACCACTTTAACATGTATTTTTGGGGGAGGCAAGGGGTATTGTTTTTGGTTCAGTTTGTTTGTTTCTTTGTTTGTTTGTTAACACTCTAGCAGCAAAACTATTGGTTGAATTCATACCAAATGTGCGACAATTCAAATGTCTATAAAAACATCAATTTTGTTTCAATTTACTTCAAACTTGGCACATTTATAGAGACAATTGATATGGTGACATCAGCACACGCATAGGCATGATGACATCAGCTGGATCAATGCCAAAATAAGCTACAATACATGCGAGGGGCAGGGTTTGTTGTGCCTGGCACCACTTGTTTTTTTGTTTAGGTTTTTTTTTTTGCTAATGTACTTCTACTAATACATTAACCTGTTCAAGCTTGTCATTCAAATTACTGAGTGGCTGAGGCAAAAAGTCTCAACATCCACTTGGTTGATGTTCCTTGACGTCCTCCCTCTATTGTCATTGTAGGATCATCCAATAAGGGATTACCAAAATTTCAATCTGAAATTGTTCACATTTTAATTTTTTTATTTAAATGTCAGATCTCATGCAAGTATATGATCTTTAAACCTTTGTGAAATACTACCTGAAGGGTGAAGGACAACAGAATTGAACTAAACAGAACAATGAATTTCCAGTCTGCTTTTAGCTGATATTGTTAACGGGTCTTATAATTATCAAAATACACAATATTAAAACATATATTGTTCGATCATAACTTATAAAACTGGTAAAAAAGTAAACGTAGCATGTGGTGATTTTTTAACCCATAAAGACCCAGTGTTTTATCTGTAGAAGTTTCCAAATGAATTTTTCCAGTCTATTTAATCATTCATAATTGATTTATCACCATTTATCATAATATTATCCTCTGTAATTTGTGTTTTTCAGTATAAATCCTGTATTTTCCTATAGTTAACTATCAGATCATGTAGATGTTCATAAAAGCTCAGGTTAAAGATGTGTTTTATTATATCAGAAACAGAGAAAACTGAAGAAAAAGGGACTTTTTCATTCAAATATATCATTAATTGAACATAGAACAAGTGTGTCCATCCACTGTCATTTATTAAACTCCATGGGTTTTACTGGTGAATCAATGTTGTAGAAGATGACGGTGTTTCCACATTCACTACGAAGCCTCTGAACGTCCAAATGGGTCATATCTGATGACCATGAAAAGATGATAAACTGCATTTTACACCAATTATTTACATGTATTGATAGAATTAATAGATCAACATGTAATAAACAGTTTAGATTAGAAGATGGTTTTGGTCATCATGGTTGTTTGGGTCTTTATGGGTTAAGAGAATTTGATTCCTTCTATAAAGGAATGGAGAAAAGAACTATCAGAGTGCATCGGACTGGAAAGACTAATATTACCAAAGGAAAAATGAAGAAATTTGTACAATTATGGGAATCTTACATGAACATTATGGAAAATAGGGACATGACATCCAAATTATTACTATTTTATTTTTTATTATTATGACTGCTGTATTTTATTTTTATTTCTACGTATATGTATACATTTTCATAAGAAAAAATATGTATGTTATTTATATATATCATTTGGTGGAAGTCTACATGGTGTAAATGGGTGTTTGTGTTGTTTTGATTCATGTTCTTTAAATATATTATTATTTATATTGTTTACCTGTTATTATAAAACTTAAATACCAATAAAAAATATTGGAAAAAAATACAAGAATTTGAAAGTCTTTTATGGCTGCAGCAAATACTGGATTTTTTCTGCCTCATTTCATCATTATTGGGTCTAAATGTTTGGTCAGTGCTGTTGTGCAGAGTACAGTTCTGCAGTACATGGTGGTTTTTTTGGGTTGATCTCACAAACTGGGACATTAAAAAGGGTCAGATCCTGCCACAGGATGTGAGCAGATATTATAACCTACAGGAAACAGACATGAGACAGAATAATAGTGATGTTTTTCTAGGGATGCCTTTTGATTAATGACATGTTATCTTCACTATCACTAGACAATGACATTAACCCTTTCATGTATGAATTATGAGAACCTTAATCAATATTTTTTTTTTCCTGAGTGTTTTTATTCCTCTTTAGGCATGAAAAAACAATGTGTTTGAATTTTTTTTTTTTTTTTTTATGAACCTATTTTTCATGAAGTTACAAAAATGTCCACTCAGCTGGACACAATACGTTTAATTTTTGAAGCGAAGAAACATGCATTTACTGTCATACGGTGTGAAAACTATGAAATAAATGTTTTTTAATGTTGCTAATCTGATGTTTTCTCACATTTTAACATACTATAATAGCAGTTATAACTCACTCAAATAATATGCAAAAAACAACAAAACACAACAACTTAAAAAAAAAACAAACTGTTAACCCTTTCATGGATAGGGGTCACTACAGTGGACAGCTATTTTACAGTTGTTCTCTTGTATATTCATGGGATTTGTTATTTTAGTTCCATATCAGCCAACACAGCGAATACTTATGCATCATCCCACATGTTCCAATTCACACTATTATTGTAACTTTACTGTTCTTGATAAATCTGATCTGCAGTAACATGTTTGAATGAAAATCAATTGCTTGTTATTATTATTAAACAGTGTTTTTTGTTTTTGTTTTTTTTTTACAAAACATAGTTGTTGTTTTTTTGCATATTATCTCCATGAGGTTAGTAATGAGTAGTATTAGAGTGTGTTAAAATGTGAGAAAACAGATTAGAAGCAATCATTTATTTATTTTTTTATTATTTCATCGTTTTCCAAGTGATGTATCAGTAAATACGTGTTTTGTTTTGTTTTTTGCTTCAAAAATCAAATGCATGGTGTCAAACTGCATGGACATTTTTGGAACTCCATGAAAAATAGATTCATAACAAAATTTTCAATCGCATTGTTTTTTTTCATGCCTAAAGAGGAATAAAAACACTCAAGAAAATAAATCTTGATTAAGGTTCTCACAATTCATGCATGAAAGGGTTAATTACAGTCTAATAACAACTAGCAATTGATTTACACTCAAATATGTTGCTGCGGATCAGGTCTATCAAGAAGGAATGTTACAGTAATGGTATGAATTGCAGTGTATTATGGGATGGTGCATAAGTATCCACTGTGTTGGTTGATATGCAAGTAAAACAACAAAATCCATGAATATACAAGAAGAACAGCTGTAGAGTAACTGTCCACTGGAGTGACCGCTGAGCATGAAAGGGTTAAAATTTCAATACAGACAGGGCAGCTGGACATGACTGACCAGGTCACAGGCAAGAGACAAAAGACTGGGTGGTACAGTATGAAGATGTAATTAATAAAGGTCACCATCATCATCATCATCATCCTCATCCTCATCCTCATCTTACCTCTCCATCATCTGTGCCATAAAAGCCACATTCCAGGATACAGCAGTCGGTTAGTGGAGCAGATGCCAGCCGTGGTCAGTCGGTTCCAGGAAGACAGAGCGGGGGAGAAAACAGCACAACAGTGTGTATTCACAAAACACTCGTGGATCGATGTTTACAGCTGTGCGGGGCTGAATGGAAGACCCACGGGGAGCCAGGGGCGGTGTGAGGGAAGGGAGGAAGGGAGGGGGGGGAGGGTGCTTACCTGACCGGGGTGCACGGCTCTTGTACCTGGTGCTGGCCGTCATCTTGGACCCAGCTGGAGGATAATGCGTCCAAACTGACTGGAAAGGGGCGGGTCTGGACCGGAGCCGCTACTGGTCCCTGTGGTAAAGGCTTCACCCTGGTCTGGTCCACCCTGGACTGGTCTCACATTCACAGACAACAATAAAACATTCAATATTTATCACATCCACGACGGGGTTTTTGCACACGACAGGTTCCCAGGCGAGTCAGCAGCAGTGTACTGGTTTTATTTTATTGTGACAGACTGGTGCAGTTCCAGTAAAACACCAAAGGGAGGCGCTGTTACTCTGTTCAGACACCTCGTCCCAAAAACATGCAAAGTCCACTGGTCCCAAACCTCTATTTATCCTACTTGATCCATTAAATACACGTTAAATATCCACCACATATGTTAAATACACATTAAATATCCACCACATATGTTAAATACACATTAAATATCCACCATATGTGTTAAATACACATTAAATATCCACCACATATGTTAAATACACATTAAATATCCACCACATATGTTAAATACACATTAAGTATCCACTATATGTTAAATACACATTAAATATCCACCATATGTGTTAAATACACATTAAATATCCACCACATGTGTTAAATACACATTAAACATCCACCATATATGTTAAATACACATTAAATATCCACCATATATGTTAAATACACATTAAATATCCACCATATGTGTTAAATACACATTAAGTATCCACTATATGTTAAATACACATTAAATATCCACCATATGTGTTAAATACACATTAAATATCCACCACATGTGTTAAATACACATTAAATATCCACCACATATGTTAAATACACATTAAATATCCACCATATATGTTAAATACACATTAAATATCCACCATATGTTAAATACACATTAAGTATCCACTATATGTTAAATACACATTAAATATCCACCATATGTGTTAAATACACATTAAATATCCACCATATGTGTTAAATACACATTAAATATCCACCACATTTGTTAAATACACATTAAATATCCACCATATATGTTAAATACTTATTAAATATCCACCATATATGTTAAATACACATTAAATATCCACCATATGTGTTAAATACACATTAAATATCCACCATATGTGTTAAATACACATTAAATATTCACCATATGTGTTAAATACACATTAAATATCCACCATATATGTTAAATACACATTAAATATCCACCATATATGTTAAATACACATTAAATATCCACCACATATGTTAAATACACATTAAATATCCACCATATATGTTAAATATACATTAAATATCCACCATATGTGTTAAATCACATTAAATATCCACCATATATGTTAAATACACATTAAATATCCACCATATGTGTTAAATACACATTAAATATCTACCATATGTGTTAAATACACATTAAATATCCACCACGTGTTAAATACACATTAAATATCCACCATATATGTTAAATACACATTAAATAACCACCATGTGTGTTAAAACGTTCAAAAGTAGTTTCATGTAAGTAGAAACACTGGATCATTTATGTTATTAACCCTTTCATGCATAGTGGTCACTTCAGTGGACAGTTCTTCTCCAGCTGTTCTCTTGTATATTCATGGGTTTTGTTGTTTTAGTTCCATATCAGCCAACACAATGGACACTTATGCACCATCCCATAATAATACAGTAACATTTATACCATTACTGTAACTTTACTGTTCTATATAAACCTGATCTGCACTAATATGTTCGAGTGGAAATCAATTATTAATTGTTATTAGACAGTAATTACCGGCTTCCTTAAACAAGAAGTTGTTTTTTTGCATATTACCTCCATGAAGTGAGTAATAACTAGTATTAGAGTATGATAAAATGTGAGAAAACATCAGATTAGCAGCATTAAAAATGTTTTTATTTCATATTTTTCACACAGTATCACTCTCTGATGATGGGTTTAAATACATGTTTCTTTGCTTCAAAAATTAAACGTATGGTGTGGATCTGAGTGGACATTTTTGTAACTCCATGAAAAATAGGTTCATTAAAAAAAATCTCAATTGCATTTTTTTTTTTCACATGCTTAAAGAGGAATAAAATCACTCAAGAAAAAATTATTGACAAACGTTCTCATAATTCATGCATGAAAGGGTTTATTTAATTTTCTGTCAAAATGAGCCACATATTGAAATTAACCCTTTCATGCACAGTGGTCACTCCAGCGGACAGTTATTCTACAGCTGTTCTCTTATATATTCATAGATTTTGATGTTTTAGTTTCATATCAGCTAACACAGTGGACGTTTATATTTCATCCCATGCACTGACATTAATGACATTACTGTAACTTTGCTGTTCTTGATAAATCTGATCTGTACTAACATGTTTGAGTGTAAATCAATTGCTTGGTATTGTTATTAGACTGTAATTAACAACAAAAGGTTTTGTTTTTGTTTGTTTTTTTGCTTATTATCTCCATGAAGTGAGTAATGACTAGCATTAGAGTATGTTAAAATGTGAGAAAACATCAGATTAGCAGCATTAAAATGTTGATATTTCAGATTGTACACAATGTAACCCTAACCCTAACCCTAACATGTTTCTTTGCTTCAAAAATTAAACGCATGCACTGCAAAACAAAAAAAAAAATAGATAAGTTGACTGAACTTAACTAAGTGAAGTCATTTTGTTGCTTTGACTGAGTTAATTTCAATCAACTTGCAGTGTCAAGTTTATTACACTTTAAAACACAAGTTGATGTAACATGCAGTCTGATGACTCAACTTTCTGTATCAAGTTAGTTGAACTTGAAAATATTATTTGAGATAACTTTAAGAGATGCTGGTTGAATTTATTTTATCAAGTTCCTACAACTGTCAATCAAGTTGGCTCAACATGGAATACGTAACTGATACAACTTGCAATTTGTGGACTCAACTTGTTGTGTCAAGTAATGTGGACTTCAAAATATTACTTAAGAGAACTAAAAAAAGATGGTGCTTGAACTTATTTTATCAAGTTATGGCAACATTATTATTATTATTTTTTTGCCCGTGCTCTATTTAAATAGAGCTTTATAAAAAAAAAAATTCTATCGCATTGTTTTTTTCATGCTTCAAGAGGAATAAAAACACTCAGGAAAAAAATCTTGAGTAAGTTCTCATAATTCATGCATGAAAGGGTTAAATGACTAATATTTTACATTCAGGTTTTCTTTATAACTTAAACAGGGATATTAGGTGTTAAAATAGGTTTTGGGGTTTTATATAAATTTTCATTCATATTTGTGTTATGTCTTTATCATCATGTATTCATTTTTTTCCTCAGCCCCAGAAATGTTATAAAGAAAAAAGGCCAAAATATTCTTCAGTTCTGTTACAGGTGAGACTAAGCAACTAGTGATGCACAAAAATAAATACATTTATAAATAATAGACAGAAATGTTTATTCTTGTGTCTGTCCTATCATTAACCCTTTCATGCACAGTGGTCACTCCAGTGGTCAGCTGTTCTCTTGTATATTCATGGGTTTTGTTGTTTTAGTTCCATATCAGCCAACACAGTGGACACTTATGCATCATCCCATACAATGACTTTCATACCATTAATGTAACTTTATGTTCTTGATAAACCTGATCTGCAGTAACATGTTTTAGTGTAAATCAACAAACAAAGCAGTTTTTGTTTTGTTTTGTTTTGTTTTTTTCTTTTTTTACATATTATCTCCATGAAGTGAATAATAACTAGTATTAGAGTATCTTAAAATGAGGGAAATTATCCAATAAGCAGCATAAAAATGTTTTATTGCATAGTTTTCCATATCACTTTCTGATATTAAGTTTTAAATACATGTTTTGTTGCTTAAAAAATTAAAAGCATGGTGTCTGGCTGAGTGGACATTTTCATGACTCCTGAAAATAAAAATTTAAAAAAATGGATCATATTGTTTTTTCATGCCTAAAGAGGAATAAAAACACTCAGAAAAAATATCTTGAGTAAGGTTCTCGTAATTCATGCATGAATGGGTTACAAATATGAGTAATTTTTTTTACAAGAACATGATTAAATGTTTCTCGGTCACATGATCAGCTTTGTTATCTGATGTCTGGTTGGGTAATCCAGGGTAGTACAGAGGAAGTAATATAGTATTTCAGCCGTACACTGGTCACATTTTCTTACAGTTACAAATATCACAGGGTGTACATTCATGAAGAACGCAGCAACACAGATGCAAACATTATTTAGTCTATATTTCTGACTTTGAGCTCATATTAAAACAGCCCGATTATTATTATTTTTTAAACAACAGTGGAAAAGTTTAGAGTTCCAACTGATTTTTTTTTTTTTTTAGCACATTTTTGCTCTTATTTTGATTGAACGCACCTCTCTTCTTTCTTTCCTCTATTACTGCTGTTATTAACATCTGTTTTTAGCTGCAGTAGGACACCCTTTATATTTTTAAGACTAAAAAACTGATTATAACTCACTCCTTGCCCAGTCACAACACACCAAAGATAAAACTAGTCAGTGAAATAACTAATAATGAATTAAACCTGAGCATCATTTGGGAAATAACAAGCAAGATATTGTTTAAGACCTGATCAAAATTGAATCAAAAATGTAACATGTGCAAATACAGTCGCAGAAAAAAATTATTAGACCACCCTTGTTTTCTTCAGTTTCTTGTTCATTTTAATGCCCAGTACAACTAAAGGTACAATTGTTGGGACAAATATAATGATAACAACAAAAATAGCTCATAAAGGTTTAATTTCAGAGCTGATATCTAGCCATTTTCCATGTTTTCTTGATAATAACCAAAATCACTTCAGTTCTTACATTAAGAGCTATGGCATTATACTGACAAAAACAGTGCTTTTAGACATTCCATGTTTTCTTTTCTGTCTGTTGTAGTCACATGATACACACAGGACTTAGCACTTGATTGTTTTTGATGACTTTGATGGTCTAATAATTTTTTCCGCGACTGTATGTCACCAGTTGACAAGAACCCAGGTCTGTGAAGTGCATTTCTCTCTTTCTGAATAAACCCCATTGTGTTAAAAGTATGCAGTGTTGCCCCCAAGTGGCCAATAAATCCATTAATGCAGATTGAAGTTCCTTATTCATCATTTTCTTTTTTTTTTTCTTCTTTTTTTGAAGCTTTGCAACAACATAACAGTATATTCATAATATATAAATGTGTGCATCTCCTGTGAATAGGTCAGTTTGGTCCTTTACCGCCTAAAGTGTCCTTACTCATCATCATCATCATCATCATCATCATCATCCTCACTCTGTGGTTTATCGTCAGAGGCCTGTTAACTTAAAGATTTCCCAAACGTAAACACATACTCCTGTGTTAACCCTTGATGTGAAATGTTTATTTATTTCAATAACATCACACAGAGACATGTCACTGGAGCCCGTGCATCTTAATATAGATATCCTGATAGGAACTCAGTGTTTTAAAGCAAATGAGTGACAACAATACAGCATTGTTTGACTGTGTGGGGTGAGATACTTGTGTGGAAATGAAATGGAGTGTGATGTCATCTGAGAGCAGACTTTTACCTTAACATGAAATCTAGAGTGCAACAGTTAACAGGCCATTGCAACAAGCTAACAGCTCAACAATCATGTTCCTACATCCTGTTTGTGAAAGAATTAAAGTGGATCACAGGAAGTGGTAGATACACACCAGTGACTCAGGATCAGTGAGTGCTTCAAGACAGCAGTGGGATAATACAACTAAAAGAAAAGAAAAAGAAAGACGGGCAGTGAGGGTTTTGAGATCAGTCCTGCAGGGCTGACAGCTACCTGAGGGAGGAGGAGGAGGAGGATGGAGGAGGAGGAGGAGGAGGGAGGAGGAGGAGACCCAAGGCAAACAATGATGAGAACGTGGGACTGGAGGCAGGAGCAGGGTGCCATAACTGCCTCTGTTTCCTGTGCGAGCCCACAGGCTGCATGGGTGGTGGTGGTGGTGCCGGGGTCAGACAATGAGCGACCTACACTCCCACCATCACCAAATGGATTTCTTCTGATCCCAGGGGGTTCCATGAGCACCGTGACCCCTTCACACCAGAGAATAATCACAACTAAATGAGCTGTTTGTTTATTTCAATTGTCTCCACAGTGGTTATTCCCCATATGGCGGACACATATTGACTTTTTGGCACTGAGTCTCTGCTCGGTTACAGCACCATGCAGAATGCCCTGAATGTAATAACAGGGATTAGCATTGAGCCGTTTGGCCTCGAGGGCAAAGATGCAACATAATAACGCAGAGTCAAGCGGTTTAATCCTCGCAAATGGACAGTGGTAGCCAAGAACTGTGATCTAATATCACCAGGGAGTCCAGACTTCTCATAGGACATTTACACAGTAACCCAGCGCCGTATGACACAGAAACACAGACTGCAAATGTTTAATAAATAGTCAGGGCTTTTCCTAATAGTAAGGAAAAGGCTAAACTATTACAAAACACAATTAACACCATACAGGAAATTTAATATGGGATCAAGTCTGAATAAACAAAGCATTTTACAAAAAAGATGGTTTGGATTGTTTTTAGCTCAACGGCTGAAAGGGCATGAGCTATTGTGAAGGTCTTCATCATCGCCTTCGTCATCGTCGTCTTCATCTTCTCGTCTTTGTCGCCATTTTCGTTGCCGTCTTTGTTGCCATCGCCATCTTCATTGTCGTCATCGCCTTCTTCATTGTCATCGTCGTCATCATCATCTTTGTCATCGTCATCTTTGTCGTCATCTTTGTCATCGTAATCTTTGTCATCGTAATCTTTGTCATTGCTGTCATCTTCATCATCGTCATCATCCTTGTTGTCATCTTCGCCGTCGTCTTCGTTAGCAGTTTCTTCATTTCAAACTTTATACAGGGTGAGTCAGAAAAAACGCTCTTTTCATTTAAAGAAATTGTACCACTGAAATGGAAATGCTTATTTTTTCTTTTGATTATACAGTCATATTGATGTGGTTATTGAGCATGTCTGGCGATTGAATTATTGATTTATGGCATAGCATAACATAGGGAATGTCCATTGTTATTGTGCACCGAAATATCTGCCAACACAGTTTATGCCACCGTGAATGAAATTGAAATTGTCAACCATTACAGCATGTTTACTCGCCATCAAAATTTTTTGTCTCAACGAAGGTCGTCCGGGCACGACCTTCAACCTGGCTACCATTCAGATTGATGCAAATCTGTGCTCGTTGTCGCATCTCTAACACAGCTCTTCTCGCCATTCGTGTTCGTCGTAGGGCTTGGATTTCAGCCGTGATGCGATTTCGGGAGTTCCTGAAGAGTTTGTGGAACAGTCTGATACACACGGTTTTAAGATACCCCCACAAGAAAAAATCAAGGGGGGTCAAGTCCGGGGATCTAGGTGGCCACTCTCTCTCCTGACCCAAACAGACAACTCGATGAGGAAATAATACCTGCAATCACTGTGGTCTTGCCATGATGAAAACTCCCTGGGCACTGTCATGTAGGCCTATGTCCTGAGTGTGAAAGCAAAGCCCCGAATCTGTAATTGTTGTCAATTTCAAGTTTGTTCACTGTGGCATACATTGTGTTGGCAGGTATTTCAGTGCCCAATAAACAATGGACCTTCTCTCTCTTATGCAATGCAATAAATCTATGACTACATCACCAGACATGCTCAATAACCACATCAATATGACTGTATGGTCAAAAGAAAATCAGTGTTTCCGTTTTAGCAGTACAATTTCTTTAAATGGAAAGAGCGTTTTTCTGACTCACCCTGTATGTAGCTTCCATGGGACAATGTCTACAAGTTTGTTCACAGTTTTCAGATGTTTAGATTGTTGAATTTTTGACATTTTTGAAACATTTTAAATGGCCTTTTCTTATAATGGGCCATGTTTTGATGACTTATGGCACGAAAATGGTTACAGACATCAAAATAGTTATTACTGAGCACTGATAAGGTGTCATATATTGACTTTAATTTGGGTCCTGACCTTTGACCTTCAATGCCTCAAAGGTTAAACTCAAGGTCCACCAATGTCTACATTTCAACAATCTTCTTCTGCAAAACTACTGATCGGATTCCTTTCAAAATTTATATGTAGCTTCCATGGGACAATGTCTACAAAAAGAGTTCACAGTTTTAAGAAATTTAGATTTAAAATTTTTGACAAATTGTAAAGTTGTCTTTACTTAATGGGCCATATTTTGATGGGCTTATAACATGGAAATGGTTGGAGATATCACTATATTGAGTTACTATTGAGCACTGATAGGAAATCATATATGGACTTTCATTTAATTAGTTGAGTTTTCCTCTGGTGAAAGTCCCACCCACTTTTATTGGGAGACTGATCTGCATCAAAACCACAGGACTCTAACACAGAGAACCTAACAACCTCACAAATTCAACTTATTATAGATGCTTGATAGAACACACAGGGCCATTTGGCTTATTTTTCACAATGAAGATGTTAATATGTGGATTCCTAATATTAAACAATAGCTCGTGCCCTGGAAAACTTTTACTTGCCCTTCAGCCAATTCTTATTTTGCCCTCGGTAAAGCATTAACCTCCTATGATTCACTGTCCACATTTCTGAACAAGAGTTTCACAAGTTTATACAAAAAAAAGAAAAGAAAACGGTCCACACAAAGGACATTCCATAAAAAATTTTAAAACTGCATCTGAAAAAAACTGTTGCATCATGATGTTTCCAATATAGACACTTATTTAATAAAAAAAAAAAAACAAACGCTTGTACTTTGCTGATATTTCTGGGTCTTAGGAGGTTAAAGCCGGACAACAAAGCATAATGGGCATTGCTTTGGTATTAGTCACCATCGTAATGAGATGCAGATCGTCCTCTTCAAAGAGAATGATCAAGTGGAAGATATTTTTTTGATGTGCGGTTGTTTGCCGTACTCATGCGGACATGTGAGAATGTCAGGTATATAGAAGCGTTTCCTCTCCGAAGACCGAGATGAAGCCCAGGGTCACACACTGACTGGAGCTATAGGAAGTAGATTAACGCAGGAAGGCCGAAGCCCAGCGCTGTACAATAGCCCATCACATGTGCTCTACGTTGATTCCTCGGCTACCTCACAGGAGGAAGTGCTTATTGTTCTGACTGAGCCTTTTCTCTTTTTCCCTGGCAGAGAAACAATGGTAGTAAGAAGGGAAGGGGAGATATTGGAAGACCGGGAAAAACATTGCTTTTATTTATTCTGCACACGATGGTGCAATAACAAGAAAAAGCGGGTAAAAAGCAAAGAAAGAATGACAGTTTCTATCAGGATGCATGCATTTTTGTTCTTTGGCCTCTATCAGTGCAAAAAGTGGGTCAAGAAGCCTGGAATAAACTACATAGAGGCAACTGAAGAGAGAGAGAAGTGAAAGTGGGAGTCATTTTTCATTTGTAAGAAAAATGTTTAGTGACTTTTGAGTTAATATTGAATGTGTAAGAGAAACTGTAGGCCAAAACAAACAGCTGGAGCAGGTAGGAGGCTTGTAAATTTGTTGTAAGACTTACAAAAAAAAAAAAGGCCTGGTTTTGTTTGGTGGTTGTGTTATCTCTCTGATTGTGCTAGATGGAGACAGGAAATGATACACACGGGAAATGAGCTGATCGCACAGATAAGGAGGGAAAATCGGCCCGGAAATCAAAACAAGTCCATGTTGAAGCAGCTGACGGACACTAGGAAGGTATTAAAAGACTGCTGGGAGTAAGTCTAACTTTAAGTGTGTGAGATCTGCAAAGTTAAACTATAATAACTACGATGATTAATAAAAATGTGTCAAAGAGTAACAGAAATGACAATGATCGATTAGAGCCCACTGTTATTTAATTTCTATCGCCAAGTGTAACGATGGAGGTTATGTTTTCATTGTGGTTTGTCTGTGTGTTTATCTGTTACCAAGTATACCTCAAAAAGTAAAGGACGGATTTTCCATGAAATCTAAGGAAATGTTGATACTGGCACAAGGAGCAAATAATTACTTTGTGGTGGTGATGGCGGGGGGGACGGCAGGACGAGGGGGGGTGTATTTTGATGAAATTTTTAGGGAAATGTTGATACTGGCACAAAGAGCAAATAAATTTTGGTGGTGATGGCGGGGGGGGGGGGGGGGGGGGGGGTGATGAAATTCTCAGGAACTATTGATACTGGCACGAGGAACACATGATTACATTTTGGTGGTGTTGGGGGGGGGGTTAATAAGGTAATAACTCAGAATTACCTTATGTCAGAAAAAATAGGTTTGTGGTGTGTCGAATGTTCATAGAAACAGTGAGAGACATGGGGTCATCTCAAAGAGGGAGGATTTATTTGGCATACAGGGTAAACAGAGGAATCAGCATCTGAGCCTATCTGAGTACTAGTGCATTGGACGCCGTTGTTGTTATGATTTCTTCAGAGTTGTTACACGTGTGTTTACGTAAATTGTAGATAAGTCCATGGCCTCAGTTGGCGCCACTGTATTCTAGAAGGCCTCGACATACTAAGATTATTCTCTCACCTTGCATGAACTTTATACAGAGTATAAGTGTGTCCAAAGTTCACATGTAGTATAATAGGCTAAATAATGACATAATAAAAATAAAAGTAAATAAAGTATAGATCCACATGACACAGCCTGATTCGCAAAACATTATTTAAAATATGTGCTTTTTTATTGCATTCCTTTTCTACTCCCACTGGCAATTCTAATAATTAGTTTTATAATTTGGATCGTGTGAAGATAGATAGATAGATAGATAGATAGATAGATAGATAGATAGATAGATAGATAGATAGATAGATAGATAGATAGATAGATAGATAGATAGATAGATAGATAGATAGATAGATAGATAGATAGATAGATAGATAGATAGATAGATAGATAGATAGATAGATAGATAGATAGATAGATAGATAGATAGATACTTTATTGATCCTTTGCAGGAAATGATCCTTTGCAGGAAATTTGCTTTGTTACAACAGCAGCAGCACAAGAAGGAAAAACACTCTGACCCATCGCATGAACATCCCACAAACAGTCATCAATGGAACAATAAATAATAAAACAGAATAGAAGATATATATATCTATATATATCTATATATATATGTACAATACAAGTAATGTATTTAATACAATAACCTGAACAACCCCTAACACACCTAAGTATGCACAGCATACAATAATAATTTATCGCACAGCGATATTAAAAAGTCTAATAGCAGCCGGCAGGAAGGACCTCCTACTGCGTTCAGTCTTGGACCGAGGGGGGATCAGTCTGTGGCTGAAGGTGCTCTCTCTGAACACCTCAAGATGGTGCAATGGGTGAGATGCGTTTCTTCAGAATAGAGTCCAGTTTCCTGAGCATTCTCACACCCCAGCCACCTGCCTGAACTGTTTCCAGTCCAGTCCCAATGACTGGAGCTCGCTTTCTTAATGAGTTTGTTCAGTCTGTTTCTGTCAGAAATGCGAGCTCCCTCTCCCCAACACACCACACCAAAAAAAAAGGGCACCAGCCACCACAGTCTGGTAGGAAACTGCACAGAGGAGGCTTGGATATCTTGAAAGACTTTAATCTCCGTAGGAAATAAAGTCTACTTGCCCTTCTTGTGCAGAGTCTCCATATGACAGGACCAGTCCAACTTGTTGTCCAGTTGGACTCCAGGTACCTGTAACTGGAGACAGCTTCAACCTCTGTGTCATGAATGGTGACTGGCACCAGTCTGGACCTCTTCCTTCTAAAGTCCAAAACCATTTCCTTGGTCTTGGAAATGTTCAGTTGGAGGTGGTTGAGGTCACACCAGTTTACAAAGTCCTTAACCAGGCCCCTGTACTCCCCCTCCTCCTCTCCTCTGATACAACCGACAACTGCTGAGTCGTCAGAAAATTTCTGAAGAAAGCAGGTGTCTGAGTTGTATTGGAAGTCTGATGTGAACAGAGTGAAGAGGAAGGGGGACAGAACAGTCCCTTGTGGTGCTCCAGTGTTGCACAGGACCTTTCCTGAGACACAGTTCTGCAGTCTCACATACTGTGGTCTGCAGGTCAGGTAGTCCATGATCCAGGAGACCATCCATGACTCCACCTGCATCTCTCTCAGCTTCACACCAAGCAGCCCCGGCTGGATCGTGTTGAAGGCACTTGAAAAGTCGAAGAACATGATCCTCACAGCTGCATCCGAGGTGTCCAGGTGTGCCTGGGCCCTCTGTAACATGTGGATGAGAGCATCATCCACACCGATGTTAGGCTGGTATGCAAACTGTAGAGGATCCATGTGCACCCTCACACTGGGACTTAGACAGGAGAGGACCAGCCTTTCAAGTGTCTTCATTAAGTGTGAAGTGAGGGCTACAGGCCTGTAGTCATTAAAGTCCACTGGATGTCTCTTTTTGGGGACAGGGACAAGACAAGATGTCTTCCACAGGGTGGGGATCCTCTGTAGCTGCAGACTGAGGTTGAAAAGATGAGTGAGTATTCCACAGAGCTGACTGGAACAGATCCTCAGCAGTCTGGGGCTGATCCCATCAGGTCCGGCCGCCTTTCCACATTTGAGTTTGTCCAGTTGTCTCTTCACCTGAGATGTCTGGAAGGTTATGGGTGTGGTGGAGAAAGAGCTTGTGGAGGGGGGGAGTTGCACCCTAGGCAGCGGACAGGATGAGTTGGCACAATCAAATCTGTTAAAAAACAGATTTAGGTTGTCAGCCAGGTCCTGGTCGTCATCCATCAATGGCCCACCCTTCTGCTTCATGCCGGTGATCTTTCTCATGCCAGACCAGACCTGTCTCACACCGTCCTGCTGCAGCTGGTGTTCCAGTCTGTCCCTGTAGGCTTGTTTCCCCTCCACAATCTTCACCTTGAGTTGTTTTTGTAGGGCCCTTGCTTTATCCCTGTCACCCTCCCTGAAAGCCTTTTTCTTCTGATTTAGAAGGTGCTTCAGGTCTCTGGTAATCCAGGGTTTATTGTTTGGGAAGCACCGGATCTCTTTGCTGGGAACATTGGTCTCAACACAGAACTTGATGTAGTCAGAGATGCAATCTGTGAGCCCATCAATGTCCTCCCCATGTGACTCACAGAAAACATCCCAGTCTGTGAGTTCCAAGCAGCTCTGCAGAGATTCTTCTGCTTTCTGGGACCAGCACTTAACAGTTTTGGTGGTGACAGGGATTCTTTTAACAGTGGGGGTGTAGGTGGAGGAGAGTTGGACCAGGTTGTGGTCTGAGCCACCCAGAGGAGGCAGCACAGTGGATCTGTATGCACCCTTCACATTAGCAAATAACAGATCCAGAGTTTTATCTCCTCTGGTAGGACAGGCCACAAACTGTCTGTTTGTCTGTCTGTCAAACAGGCCACTGAATTGTCTCACTTTGAACAAGATGGCCCTGTTTTTCATGCTTCAGTCGGTCTATTCTGCTGTATTACTGTTTCTCTATGTTGTCAAAATGAAAAAATGTCCAAAAAAAAAGAGAGTTAAAAAAAAAGGGCTATTTTGCTCAAGAATTTATTGCATTATGGATGGAAAAAGCACACAATCTGTGCAATCCATGAATTATATTCAAACATAAGATGTGTGATTGTGCTCCTTACCAGTATACTATGTGCTTGGTAAAATGCATTTTGGTTATATAATCACAGAACAAAGCAGTTGTAGTAATCATTTATCAAATATCAGTTATTATCATATTTGTGTAACATTTTACTCAGAAACAAGTCTAATAAATAACAAACCCTAATTCCATTTGAAGGTTTTTAACTCCTGTTGATCCATTAATCCTATCAATACATGTAAATAATTGGTATAAAATGCATTTTGTCATCTTTTCATGGTCATCAGATATGACCCATTTGGACGTTTAGAGACTCCGTAGTAAATGTTGAAACACCGTTGTCTTCTACAACACTGATTCACCAGTAAAACCCATGGAGTTGGATCAATGACAGTGAATGGACACACTTTAAGTCACTTTTTCTTCAGTTTTCTCTGTTTTGATATAATAACCTTTGGATTTACTCTAAGTTTTCATGAACATCTAAATTAAATATAGGAAAATACATGATTTATAGTGAAAAATGCAAAAAAAATATATAGGATGATATTATAATAAAAGGTGATAATCATTTAAGACAGGTTAAATATTGAGAAAGATTCACTGGGAACGGCCACAAAAGTAGCACTGGGTCTTTATGGGTTAAATTAGAAATGAAAATCTTTATGTGTGAAATGTGTGTGAGTGTCGCTGCAGCATAAGTAATATGGCTTTACTTGTCGATAGAATGGTCTGGACATGACCAGAGGCTACATCTGCTGGGTCAGTATGTCATATTGAAAACCCCATTAACCTCTATGTTCAGTGACACGTTCAGACACGTATAATAATCATCAAAACTCTTCCCCAAACACAACACATAGCATCGAAATAGTGAGACATTACATATCACAGCAGCATATTGAAATAAACAGGAGCTGATTCATTTTCCTGTGAGTAAGATCTGGGCTTTGTCATTAACACATGAATCATTACATTTTTCTCATATCCTAAGTAGACGCTGTATACTACACTATGTTTTCAAGTATTAAATCAGACAAGACAAGCAGTTTCCCTCAGTCTCTGTGATGGACATGGTTCATTGTTTTTGGACATTCTTCAGTCTTTTACATCGCTCATAAAGTGGTAAAACCCTTGGCATAATGAAAACACACAAGTGCGAAGCTAAATTCACACAGGATGACTGTGCTGAGAAAACACTCTGAGCAGCTAAACGAAACGAATGTGTCACGTCCGTTGTTTGTTATAACAGGTGGAATTAGTCACTAGTGGGAGGGGGAGCCACAGTGGAAATTAAAGTCCTGACGTTCAGGAGACTGATGTCTTATCAGGACAGGTTGATGACTTTCTAGAAATGGGATTTCCTCCAGTCTGAGTCGACAGCTTTCACTGGAAACACTTAACAGTCATAATTTACATGATAGATGGTATGAGGGAGGGTCATTTCTTAACATTATTAAATGTGTATACGTGACACTTATACTGTAAAAACTGAAACTAGAGGGAATTAACACAGTAGAAGAATCAAAGCAACATTCATTTAATAAAATACACTTAAGGTACTTTTAACATATAAATGGCTGAATTTAACATGTTTAAGTCATTTATTCACTACATTTTAACCAATTTTAGCAGAAAAATGTAATGATATGGAAAGTGAACGAATCAGAAAATGTATTTATTTTACTCATTTAAAGTCATGGGTTTAAATGACTGATGATAGATGATTGTGAATTTCTACTTAATTTTTTTTTATGTATTACAGTCTCTGTCAACTGTCTTAGTTTAATGATAATTTAAAATTATTTAATTTAAGTTCTTGAAAAATTGATCAAATTAACTACAATTATTAAAAATAAATCTAGCCAAATTTTAGCTAAAGATTTCATGAAGCTAGAAAAATGTCCGAGGAGTGATAAATATACATTATTTTTGTAAAATATGCTACAGTTAACCTAACAATTTTTGAAAGCACATTCGATTAACTTTTAATAATACATTTTATTTGTTGTAAAACTTTAAATCTAAACAATTTAATAAATAAATAAATAAAAATAAATCATCATCATAATAAAAATAATAAATGTTGCTTTGTTTCCATTATTTTTAAGTTAGATGTTCACAGTAGTGCAAGATCATATATAAAATTGTATTTTATGGCGACTTGAACCAAGTATCACTGGTTTCCAGCCTGAGGGTTGAGGTCCCATTAGTGTGTGACTAGATCAGTGTGAGGGTCTTTACAGGGACAGGAAACAGACCTCCAAATCTGCATCAAATGGGATGTTTGTACTGTATGAACCCACATATCCTTCCATACTTGCAAGTAAATCACTTATTACCCCACCCCCCTGAAGGGGAGGCAAGGGGTATTGTTTTTGGTTTGGTTTGGTTTGTTTAATAACACTTTAGCAGCAAAACTATTGGTTGAATTCATACCAAATTGGGTTTACAGATTGCCAGTGACCCAAAATAGATGTGATTACATTTTGGGAAAAATAGGTCAAAGTTCAAATTTTTTATGAATTTTTAAAATCTTTTTTTCCCCATTTACTTATATGGGCCGAAATTTGTCTCTGCTTTTTATGTCTATGCCGACATCAGCACACACACAGACATGATGACATCAGCTGGATCAAAGCCAAAATAAGCTACAATACGTGCGAGGGGCGGGGTTTATTGTGCCTGGCACCACTTGTTTTATATTATTCCCTTCAGTGTGCAACTGTGGAATACTGTTATGGATATTTCTGCACATTAATGAAGGAAGTAGTAAAACCTTGTATGTGCTGAAGCCACAGATGCACAAACCTTCTCAGAGATCTCTCAAACAGAAGTGTCAGCCCACGTGCCGAATTCAGGGACCGGACAAACACCGGTATGATAAAAGTCAAGGCTTCACACGTCTGCCAGCGTCAAAGGCTCTGGGCAGGTGACATTTCATTGTAGCTAATAAAAAGAGTTGATGTGGAAAAGGAGGAGGAGTGTATTCCCAGCGGCTCAGAGAACAATGGAGTGGAAAGGAAGTGATAAGAGACAGGACATCCTAACGCTGCTGCATCTCAGCCCTCCCACCAGCTGCCAACACGTCACCTGGCACCTCTTCTGTCCATCAGCTTCACAAGGACCGAAACCAGGACAATACAGTCCAACACCTCAAAGCAATATGGATATGAAATGCACAAAGAAAATCAAGGATTAACCTGCAAAATATTACCATATATCTGCATCTTAACCACAGTGAACTTCCTACAATCACAGTCTTTCCCTTAACTCAAATGAGCTCAAATGTAAAGAAAAGCATCTTGAAAAAAACAGTAGAATTAGCTGGTAAACTGATTATACACTGATCTGATTTACAGATCTGAATGGTATGTTTACAACTGGATTCTTATGAGACCAAATGGGACTTTACATAAGTGCAGTATTTTCTGCTGCTTTGATAAGACAGGTGTTTGTCTTCTGTCTCTTCTCAGTGTTTTATTGGTGTGAGGATGTACTGAGATTCAGTAAATGTTGGTTACTTAATCATATTCAGTTGGCGTCTGTTGGAACTGATCAAATCCCTTCCATCCAAGCCTGGTGTTAAACTTTTTTTCCAACTTGCATTAATCAGTAGCGGTTACGTAAGTGCTTCTGTGCTTATGTTTGTGTTGGACTCAGTTTTAGATGGAACTACCTTACGTGAACAAATGATGAGCTTCCGAAACAGAACAGACTCTATGTCCAACACAAATCTTCACATAAGAACATGACTTGGCACCAAAGTGCACAGATCCACTGACATGTCACCCACTGGTCTGTGAACTGTTGTCTTAAGGCCAGGAGTCTGCATTTTGCCTGTTTTCATAGTGTTTTTTTGGAGATAGAATCTGTATTATAAAAGGGAAGTGTGTGTGTGTCTTGGGCATCACATAAAATCTGTAAAGAGCTGACTGCTGCAGTTTGGCATTTTTATGTGTTTTTGGTCAAGGAAGAGACGACTGAAAACGGCAAGTTGATAGAACTAATATTTTTGGGAGATATTAGTGATTTTGGAGTACAATAGCCTTACGATAGCCTTGCCCATAGAGTCAAAGAATTGAAGCAACAGATAAACAACAGAGCCACGTTGCCATGGTGTCAAATTTCATGTGCAGAAACAAACATGCCAGCTGAGAGGTTATTCAACCGAAAATGCCAGTGGAATTTACCAAGAAAGTAAAGGAATGAACTGTAGAGAGGTAGGGCGGGTCGTCTAATAACCGAAGTGTTGGGAGTTTGAATCCCGCTCTGTGATAGTCAGTCCATTGTGTCCTTGGGCAAGAAACTTCACCCACCTTTCCTCCAGTGTCACTCACACTGGTGCATGAATGTGTATGAACGTTGGGTGGTGGTCTGAGGGGTCGTTTGGTGCGAATTGGCAGCCACGCTTCCGTCAGTCTGCTCCAGGGCAGCTGTGGAAACAGATGTACTGTACCAACACCTGAGTGACAATGTGAGAGTGAATGAATAATGGATCAACTAGAAAAGCACTCAGAGAGCACAGACCTCTGCCAAGGCAGATCAGCCCCCCCCAATCACCACCAAAATTTAATCATTTGTTCCTTGTGCCAATATCAACATTTCCTGAACTTTTTGAGTTATCTTGCACAGACAGACAGACAAACTAACGGTGGCAAAAACATAACCTCCTTGGTGGAGGTAATAATGTACAGTGCTTTGGGTACCTTGAAAAGCGCTATAGAAATCTAATCCATTATCCTCATTATTATAATTAAGAAAGTAAAAGAATCAACTGTATCAGAGGGAAGTTTATTATCTACCACATCTAGAACCTGATCCCTACTGGTCAGCGCACTAGTTGACCATATTACGACAGGAGAGCAGAACTGTTGAAGCCCAAGTGGTCATGGGTGATAGCTCAACAATGCAGTATGATGTAGAGCTGAAACAATTAATCAATTAACAGACTTGAATCAATAAAAAACAGAATTTGATTACAAATTTCCAAAATCAAAAATTTATTTCCTTAACTTCGTCGCAGCTAAACATAGGTTCCACTGCTGTGTTTCACACAGACACTTATTATGATGCACAAGATGCCAGGATCAACACAAAGGTGGGTGTTAGCTCCTTTTTAAGCTGTTAGTAAGTACAAATATGTTGAAGACTGATAGGTAGGTAGGTAGGTAGGTAGGTAGGTAGGTAGGTAGGTAGGTAGTAGTAGAAGATAGATAGATAGATAGATAGATAGATAGATAGATAGAGAGATAGATAGATAGATAGATAGATAGATAGATAGATAGATAGATAGATAGATAGATAGATAGATAGATAGATAGATAACATACATACATACATACTACATACATACATACATACATACATACATACATACTGTTATATTGTTGTAGCTTTTATTACCTCCACCAAGGAACAGTGGAGGTTATGTTTTCATCGGGGTTTGTCTGTTTGTCTGTCTGTTAGCAAGATAACTCAAAAAGTTATGGACGGATTTGGATGAAATTTTCAGTAAATATTGACACTGGCAAAAGGAACTAATGATTAAGTTTTGGTGGTGAGAGGTGTGTGTGTGTGGGGGTGCACTAATCTGCCTTGGTGGAGGTCTACGCTGTTCTTCTTTCTATATAGATCTTTTTATATATCCTTTTACTTTTTAACTTTTATTCTTTTTGGGGTTATTGTTTCAGCTGGTTCTAGAGTAAAGGACAAGTTGTCATTTCCAGACATGTCTCTTTTCACATTTTTACTGTTTATTTCACCTATTTAAACAATCCTTTAATCAAATCAAATTGAAGAAAATAATCAATAGACTAATCGACTACAAAAATAATCGAAAGCTGCAGCTGGTAAATTGATAAACTATCGATCACCTACACAACAATGTAACTCATCAGTCACAGCTACATCTGAGTTGTCTGTCTGGAAAAGTAATGTTTTATTCAATAAACAGAAGCCTCTCAAAGTCTTGACAATAGCCAACTATGAACACTAAAATCTTATTAGTGAGTTATTATTTGGACTTGAGGGTCAAAATAAGATGAATGAGACCAGAATAACAATGTAAGTCTATGGATATGACATGACTTTTCTCAGTGCTGGTCTTCTGCACAGTAACAACGGTGTGAAACTAAGTACTGTCTTCTCAGCAAGCAGCAACAACAAACCAGCCACAAACACAACATTCTCAAAACTCCAACATAATACCCCCAGATGCACTCAGGAATATGCTTTGATCCTTTTAACTTTTTGATCAAATTAAACCAAAAGTCTTCTCTAGTCACTTCCTTTGCTGTTGTGACTATGTTTTCCTAATTTCAGTACAGTTTTTCTTTTCTTTAGACACTGTAAATCTCAGCACTGTCAGCAAGTACTTGGATGTGGAAGTATTTTTTTTTGTGAAACTGTAAACATTCAACCACAGAAAAAGAAAAGGAAGCATCTGGGTTTTGGAGGACATGCGTACAGCCATGCACACAAACACACAAACACACACTGTTGTTTAATCAGTCTTGATTTGGCTGGCAGCGAACGCAGCCTTAACTACGATTCCGATTGTTACTGCTGTGTTATTGAACCGACAGGAACACCGTTTTCATGACCCACTCACCTACTACGTGACATCATGGCTTCTTCTCCCTCGTGAACGTGTGTGTGTGTGTTAGTGTGTAATAATGAGCTTTCCAGAAGGAGAGCTGATTGTGTTTTCCTGAAGGAATGTTGTTTGTCAGCATGTTGACGTCCACGCTGGACCGACACCTGCTGCATCTGTAATGTTAGTCAGAATTAATAAATTGTAAATGTTTGCAGAGAAATTAATTTTGGAAATGAGTGTGTACATTTAGGATATTTATTTGTTAAAACTTTACTTTGAGACAAACATTTAGCTAAATAACAAATGAATCCTGGTTGTTGTGGTTATTCCAGGCTTTATCTGGGAAGTGCAGCTTTTCCTCCACCCTGTTTGTGTTTATCTGCTTTATCGTCCAAATGGGTCAGTTTTCCATTTGTTACACACACACACACACACACACACACACACACACACACACACACACACACCACTCACACACACAAAACCCCCCACCATGACACCAGTCAACTGATTCACCATCCTTGACCTCTATATAAGGAACATAATTACCAGAGCAGCTTCATGACTAAAATAAACGTTGAGATTACAAATCCCACACATGAGCAGAATGATTAAAGAAGGTGTGGTGCCGCTTTTATCATCACGCATCGGTTTCTCTAGAGTAAACATAAAAATGGGTCAGTTTATCTGCACATACACACAATCTATTCCAGATACTATTTTCAGCGTTTCCCTTAAAAATCAGACAAAAAAAAAAAAAAAATGGGGGTGTTTTTATTCAAAGTTTGAAAAGCAAAGCCCCTGCCCCAGAATGCTCTGCTTCTACGCTTCAGTTTCATCCCAGTGTGTAGGATGTGTTTGTTGATTATGGATAAATGTCTCGCCGGTGGGTACACTTAAAGCACACAAACAACAGGGGAGTTGAGGGGACTTTTCAACAGCGCAGTCGGAGCACAATGGAGGGGTTTCAGCATGGCCCCGTTGTCCTCTGCATGGAACACATCCTGTGGGCCTTTGTGTGTGTTTTTAAGCACAAAAATGGGTTAAAATTTCAGTCAAAGCCTTTTGAAAAAGATGCAAGCTGGTTAACAGCTGAAAATCAGTGTCACGGTCCCAGTGGATTTGCACTTAACTTTAAAAAATAAACATAGGATGTGCATTTGAGAGAAAAATGAACACAACTGCACAGTGCTTGAACGGAATTGTTCATTTTTTGATAAGAAAATTAAAAAGAAATCTAGATTAATTTTAAATATATAAATTAGCTATTATCATAATTAAAATTAGATTAATTTGAATAATATCAAAACACAAATTATGATTCCCCTATGTCTTAACCAAACTATATTTGAAGGACTAAAGATAGATAAGTCTTATTTTTTATCATAAAAGGAGATTGTAATGGTATGTACACTGTTGTTAATAAAGTTGGAATAACTTTGTTTTCAGACACATTCTTCTTTTTATTTTATTTTTATGCATCAGTAATCACCTTTAACCTGGTGCAATGATTCCATACAGAGAATAAATAACATTCACACAATAATTTCATAAAAAAAGAGGCAAAATAATTTATTCCAACTTTCTGTCTGTCTGTGCCAACATTCACCTTATCAGTTTTTTCAAGACAATAGTTCAGCTTGTTTTCATGGTGATATTCACAGTATTTCCTTCAATATTTCAACCTCAAATTGTGATTCCAAATCTCACCAAACTTTAAACTTTCACCATGACCCTGATGGTGCTTTCATTCTTTATTCGCCCAAACACACAGGAAGAATTACAGGAAGACCCCACACATCTGGTGCGCTCCTCTACTGCTGCCGCTGCTGCTCCTTTACGCGCACCATTACGCACAGACGCGCACGGTCGCACGCACGTGAGATGCCGCTACTGCTCCCGTCCGGCGCTCATTGGGTGACACAGAGATGCGTGTGGTGCTGATTGGCCCAAAGTTTGTCGGGTTTGTTTTGGTGGAAGTGAATGAGCAGCGTCATACTGGTGGTCCCATAAATGAAAAGCCACGGAGCGCACGGATTCAGTGACCAACAGGGGTAAGACTGAGGGAAAAGGACGCTTTAACTTCCAACTTTCTACATCAGATTATTCAAATAAGAACCATGCTTGCGGCGTGTTTGGAGTTCCTGGGCCTGGCGCTGTGCGTGTCGGGCTCCCTGCTGGTGATGATCGCCTGTGGGTTACCCATGTGGAAAGTGTCCGCCTTCATCGACTCCAACATCGTGGTGGCGCAGACCATATGGGACGGCCTGTGGATGTCCTGCGTGGTCCAAAGCACAGGACAGATGCAGTGCAAAGTCCACGACTCGGTGCTGGCCTTGTCGCAGGATCTGCAGACTGCTCGGGCCCTGACGGTGATCTCCGCCGTGCTGGGGGTCGTGGCCCTCACCGTGACCATCGCCGGGGCGCAGTGCACCAACTGCATCAAAGATGAGACGGTGAAGGCCAGAGTGGTGAACGCGGGAGGGGTCATACCTCATCAGCGGGCTGTTCGTGCTGGTGCCTCTGTGTTGGATGGCCAACAACATCATAGTGGACTTCTACGACCCCCAGGTTCCCCCGTCCAAGAAGAGGGAGATCGGGGCGGCCATCTACACCGGCTGGGCGGCCACGGCGCTGCTCCTGCTCGGTGGGACCCTTCTGTGCTGCTCCTTCTCCCAGGGGGTGAGAGGCACGTATCCCATCAAATACTCTCCCACCAAGAGCATCACAGCCAACGGAGAGTTTGACAAGAAACATTATGTATAAACCATTTTTATTATTATTATTGTTATTATTTACATGTGGACGTTTGCTTTGGGCAGAGCAGAGGCATGTCCAGATATTTCAGCCAAACTTTCTGTTGAAGTTTGATATGATGTGTGCCTGTTCATACTTTGGTGACATTTTGGTACACTGAGGTGGTGTTCAGACGGGTCCAACTGTGTACTCAGAGCATGACACTGTAAAATGTGGGTACATAGGAACGAATGGGGCAACACTGAACTCAATGTCTGTCTGGCAGAAGTGTATGTGATTGTACCAGTTTTTATTCTACTTTTCATCCATCTCACCTCCCTAACACACCCTGTTCAGAAAAGGAACTGCCACACAAACCTCTGGCCTACATTACCAAACAGTTACACATATATTAATTTTAATTTGATCACTGTTTCATTTCTAAAAGCAAGTCTGTGTAGCAGTGTTGGACAAAATTACCCTACAGGATTTACAGGAGATGGAACTGAATTCATTGCAATTCAGAGAAATTCATTCTTATCACATATCAGTGAGAATGTGATACTTTTAACACACATTTTTCCTCCAAATGGAAGTATAGACACTAACATTAAGCATACATTCCCTTAATGTTGAATAATTAGCAACATCTTCATGTCAAAGTAATCAAATGAAACAATGTTTTGGGAAATGCAGTTATCATTTATTAAAGTACTTTACAGGGTAACGTTGTGTCTGATGGTTCACAGTTCAGCAAATGTTTTGTCATTGAGGTGGCATCGTTCTGACCTGAATATCTTGCCTGCAACACTAAATATCCTCTCAGCAGGTGCAGAGGAAGCAGGTACGGCCAGATATTTACAAGTATCATGAATGTCTTTGAATTCTAATTGTACTTCCTGGAATTTGAATTTGAATCACAATTCCATGTCCTGTTTGCAATCTCAATTCAAATTCAAATTCAAGAACTGAATTGGAATTTAGGGGTCATTCTCAATTCAGCTCAGAATTTTGTACAGCCAACCTGTGTAGATTATTTTGGTCAAACTCTCTGACTTTCACAGACTCAGCCGAGACTAAAATGTGTCTCCACCAGTGTTTTGTCATAGCGCAGGTTGAAACCATTGTCTGCAGACATGGGTCAAGTGCTGAGCCACTGTCTGAGGCCTCTGAATAGCTGCAGAACCCCATTGTAGTCCCCCCACCCCGCCACCCCTTTATTGTCTCTGTGGACTAATTTTGTGTACTGCTTATGAGATTGGTTCCCACAGTGAACATGCAGCAGACAGTGAGGCCTATTCAGACTGATGTGCACTCTTGTTTTGATCAAAAGAGGGAATTTGCATGTGAATGCATGTACAGTGATTTGTACTTCCTGTCATTTTTTTTTTTTTTTACAGAACAAAATTTTCTAATAAACAGATACCTTGAAGAAGTCTGGCTTCATTACATTCATTACATGCTTTATTCCATGATGACATTGACATGTAGTGCTGTTTTCCTGTGTAAATCTTTATTAATCAGTGCAAACAGGCTTCTAGGCGTCAGTGGGCCAAATCTGGTATTCCAGTCAATGTCTCACTTTAATGAGGCCAAAGGGCATCCTTCTAAGTCTCGCACGTGCCCTTCTTTGTATACAGATTAAAAAAACAAACAAAAGCCAGAAAATGACGTCAAAAAAATCAGTTGTTGGGTTCACACACCCAGGTGGACTTGTGTTCAACTGCCAAGAGGCCATCACAGGAGTATGGAAGACTGGCTTTAACAATACACCCAGACCACTATCATCACCATCAGTACAATCAGCGGGGTGCAACGACAGCGTCAGGAAGCTTGGCCTAGATCTGCACCAGTGGAGCAATCAGTGCCCTCACGTGGATAAACATAAAGAAGAGCGTGCAAAGATGCACACAAAAAAATAATGGAGGAAGAAAACACAAAGGAAAAAACACAGGATGTCCAGGAAAATTACATTTGATCAGGGACAAAATTAAAAAAGGGGGCCTTTATATGAAATTGTGTTTATTATCATTTCCCACAAATAAATTACAATAAAATATGTACATATCATTGAGGCACAAGAGGTCTGTGAAAACAGCTGATGGCACACACTGCCTTAAGCACACAGCCTCATACAGTCTTTACAAACTCAGATTTAATTCCAGATCCCTGCTTTTCTAAGGTACAGGCCAGTAGACAGACTGCAGTTTATTATTCAAGCATTCATTTTACCTATGATACAGACATCTAACACCTTAGTCAGTAAAGGTGTAAATTCTGTGTATTTATCTTATTATGTGTGAGTGTGAGGTTTTGATTACAATGCTCCATTCTGATGGAGAAGGAATCTGAAAAATGTGTGAAGCAGAAAAAAAAAAGGCACAATATCGCCCTCTGGTGGTGAAAAATCCTCTCATAATCAGGCATTCAGAACTGTTGATGGGCTAAAGAAGTGATACATTGTCATAAGTGCTCAGAATCTTTTTTTTCTGCATCTCATTCTATCCTACAATAGTCTAAATGACAGTTTTTATTCGGATCCCACTGGATATAGATTGTGGAAAATCTGTCATGAGATTACAGGTAATGACAGGGGTAAGGCAGTGATATTACACCTGTCAGTTCTTGTGTGTTGAGGCTGTGTGGGATGAGATGATGAGCTGAGGGTATTGCAGTTTTTGGGGTGGAGGGGAGGGGGTCTATTTTAAAGCCAAATCTTCAGGGTAAAGTATTCTTACCACATGAGCCAATGCCTAAAACACACCAAGTGGGAGCTCCACCATATGGCATTTGTTCTATGGATTGCACATCATCTTTTCAATGGATGTAAACCCAATTAGTTTCCAAGTGCAATATCTAACAAATGAACTTCTTGTGTGAGCATGAATTTTTGTTAGGGTTAGAAATCACAAAAATTGAGTTATCAACTTATCACACATTTTCAGTAGATTTACAGCATCTTCTGAAGACTTTCTAGACCACTTCTCATTAAAGAAATAGCATATATGGAGAAAAAGGCCCGATAAGCTGTTAAAGAAGTGAAGTAAATATAGAGACATTTTTTCCATGATAACATTCTGTGGTTGTCACTGAGACAGTTGAGGTAATGCACATGTAAAACTGGCTGAATGCTACTACTGCTGTAGTGTAGTCCTGTTTCTAAACCCAATGCAAAGGCCTGGTGCCAAATCTATAAACACTAAACCTTGGCTCATATTTGGGGTTAGATCACTCCACTATCCTTATCTTTATGAAGTCCATATCTTATCATCAGATCATGTCAGGAGTTCATATCAGTGGAGTTATTCCAGATGTGGGGGGAAAATAGTGTGCATTGTACCAAAGGCATCGACGTTGTGTCTACTGTTGGTATTCTTTTAGTAACTGGCCCGCGATAACCAGTCTCTGGATCTCACTGGTGCCTTCGTAGATCTCGGTGATGCGAGCGTCACGGTAGTGCCTCTCCGCAGGCATGTCGGTCACGAAGCCCATTCCACCCAGAATCTGGATTGCCTGATTTGAAATGCAAACAAACAAAATGTCAACCCTTCCTCAGAGGCTTTGTACGGTATTTTTACATGATTTTTTTATTTTTTTATTTTTTTTTACTTCTTACCTGATGTGCACAGTATGTCGCAGCCTCAGATGCTGCTAGTTTTGCCATGGCTGCTTCCTGTAGGGAAACAAGGTGGGGGGTGGTCACAAGTTGAAGTGTACTGGAAAAAGGTCAACAGTCAACACTGGACAGTCTGGGTGTGCATACCTTGGTGAAGGGTTTCTTAGAGTCTCGTAGAAGTGAAGCCTTCCAGGTGAGCAGGCGAGCGCTTTCTATTGCCACAGCCATGTCAGCCAGTTTAAACTAGACAATGGAAGAACAACCTGGTTAGTGTAGAATCAGTTTGTTGACAATTAGCAATAATGTAGCTGCTACACTGGAAATTGAGCAGAAATACTTGGTGCAAAAATGTAGCTTCAGTCCTTGGCCAGCATGAGAATATCCATAATAGAACAATATTTGTACATTGATTTTCTGTAACCGCTTAATCATCTATGGGGTCACAGGGGTCTGTAGCGTATCCCACCTAACATCAGGCAAAGGCACTTTATGACCTGGACATGTTACCAGTTCATCACAGGACAAATGTATAGAGACAAATAAACATCCGCTCTCACATTAACATTTAGGGTCAGTTTAGAGTGATCAATTAACATGCACGCAGGAAACTGGAGAAAACCCACTCAGACACAGGTGAACATGTAAACTCCACATAAAGACCCCTGTGGGCTGGCCCTGGGCTCGACCCCAGGACCTTCTTCCTGTGAGGTGAAGTACTAACCACTGCTCATAAGTAACAACACACCATGCCCTATCAGAGCCACGAAAATGCATTTTACATTATAGAACTTAATATCATTAAGTTACCATACAGGAAAACACTTCTCTGCTGATTTTTTTTTTTTTTTTTTTTTAAATGTGAAGATTTAGCATACCATTTAAGGTGACATTTTTCTCAGTTTTACCTCCAAAACAGCAGCTTCAATACAAGCATTAAAGGGGTCATATTTCGGTAAATCCCCTTTTATTAGTCTTTGGTACATTTATTTGTGTTTTTGGGCCCTAATAGTTCATAAAGTTTGAATTTGAACTCTCCAGGCTCTGCAAAGCTATCTTTTTATCCATTTTGGCAAAAATTGAAAGGATTTCTACAACCAATTTTAATTCCTGCTTAATTTCTTGCATCCATAACTAGTTAGGTCACAACATTTGCACATACAAGGTCAAGACTTCCAACGAAAATTTTCCGAGAACGCCATAATTGTTTGTCAGCAGCAGCGGTTGTAGCCCATACTGAAGATATGTCCAAACTTCTAGCCAATTACCTAAAATGTTCAGTTGTTGGTTGAATGGGACAGAGCAGCACAGCCAACAACCTGGAGGGGGGGGGGTGAAGTGCTCATTTGCATTTAAAGGGCCAGCGCTCAAAACGACCTTTCTGGTGTCATTACTCAAAAATAGGGTTGAAGATGGACCTGTGAATTTTAATTAATGAAGAATTCAGACCCAAACATAGCATTTACAGCTTATGTAGACCATAGGGAAATGTTTTAAAATACATAATTCCATTTTTTAAAAAAGCAAAATATCACACCTTTAAGTCTCAGCTGTGGGTTTTCGGAAGAAAGGAGGACATTTGCTTCTGTGAAGACATATATCAACAAGACCACCCCTTGTGACAATGAGGACTGCCCTGCACCAATACCCTGTTGCTCCCGCTCCCCTAACAGAATCATTATCCCCTCACCACATCTGTGCCTGCTTCTCCTATGTACCCCCATGAACATGTAATGACCATGAAGGACCTGAAAAATGTAGGTCAACATTGTCTTCCAAGTCTGAAGACCAAGGTCAACACACAAAAAAGTTGTCCAAAAGCTGCCCAAGTTGCCCCTAAATACCAAACATGAAGGCATTGGGCAATTTGGTGATGAATAATTGCGTTGATACTTATGGACATATAGATGCATAGACGACGCTGCAGGGTATGACAATACAGTCAAAAATTGTCAAAACTAATGGCCAGAGTTCCTATAGCACTACAAGTACTGCTCCTTGAAGCTTATTGCCCTGTAGTTGACAATTATTACCTGTATGGCCTGCAGTTTGGCAATGGGGAGCTCCAAATGCGTTGCGTTTCTGTGCGTAGTCCGCAGCACAGTCCAGAGAGGCCTGAGCAATACCGAGAGCCTGAGATGCAATGCCTATACGTCCACTGTCCAGGGTTTGCTGTGGGAGAGAAGTATTAATACATTACTGGTAGAGTGGAAAGGTAGTGATATGTCAAACTTAATCCACAGTGAGGAATTCGTCATTATTGGATTTACTAAATTAATCTGCTGTGATTTAACTGGATTTATTTAACCCATAAAGACCCAAACATCCACTAGCGACCAAAACTATCTACTGATCTACCTGTTGATCCACTAATCCTATTAATCCATGTAAATAATTGGTATAAAATACAGTCTGTCATCTTTTCATGGTCAACAGATATGACCCATGTGGATGTTCAGAGGCTCCGTAGTGAACATGGAAACACTGTCATCTTTGAAAACATTGATTCACCTGTAAAACCCATAGAGCTGGATCAATGACAGTGGATGGAGATGCTTGTTTTTACATTCAGTTATTCATATCTTTGCTTAAAAAGTCACTTTTTCTTCATTTTTCTGTGTTTTGAAGTGATAACCTTTAAATTTACTGAGTTTCCATTCGCATCTAAATTAAGTACAGGAAATTAAATAGAGGAAAATGCATGATTTACAGTGAAGAACATAAAATATACAGAATAACAATACAATAAATGATGATAAATGACTTAAGTAAAGGTTAAATAGAGAAAATTAATTTGGGAACTGCCACAAGAGTAGCACTGGGTCTTTATGGGTTAAATTAAGAGGTTAAATACGACATATTTGGCTGTTTGTCAAAAATATTAGTACAATAACCAACAGTTTAGGGTATAAATGAGAGAAATACCATTGCAATTTTAAACCCAGCACCACGAGGACCCAACATGTTTCCCAGTGGTATCCTGCAGTCCTCTAGAATAATGTTAGCTGTGGACGAGGCTCTGATACCCAACTTATCTTCCTTTTTCCCCAGAGACAGTCCTGGGTGTGGCATAGGGACCAGGAATGCACTGATACCCTGCAGATAAGGAAGCCAGAGAAACAAAAAAGAAGCGTTTAAGGAAGTAGAAAGCACAAAGGTGAGGGGGAATGGCTTTTGTTACAGTCATATTGCTCAACAGAACATAAAAGTGTAGTATCATGCCTTGTGCTTGAGCTTCTTGTCTGTGGTGGCAAACACGACGGTGGCAGACGCATCCCAGCAGTTGGTGATCCAAGCTTTCGTTCCGTTCAGCACCCACTCATCTCCGTCCTGACTCGCTACAGTGGAGGCAGCGCCCGCATCACTGCCGTTACCTAACAGAATCACACAAAAGAGAAACCTCACAATCAAACGTCTGCCAGGTGTCAGCGTTGGCCCCGTGAAATGTGTGTGAAAGATGACGGAGAATTCACACAAAACGAGGAAACCCTTAAAAACACAACGCGGATATTCAGCCTGTCCTGACCTCACACTTTGTAATTATTCTGGCAAAAGTGACTTGTAGAATTCAGTTCAGTTTCAAAGTATTGCAATCATGTGCCGTTTCTGAGTTATGAACCTTTCAGAGACCTGCCCATCTTGTCCTTCACATATTTTCTTTTGCCGTCTCACTTATACTTGTTAATTTTGATTAATGTTCTTATGTGTGAAACATTAGTATCCCTTTTTCACCAATAAAGAATTCATCCTTTCCCATTAGCCACCTAATTTTGATCTGTTTGATGTATTTTCACAAGACAATTAAATGCTTTTGACCCAGGAAACTGGTTTTCTGCTAAAACCAAAAAATACCCTTGACCTGAACACTACCAAAGCATTGTAAGCACATTCTAATGGATGGGGAAGTCAAAGCCTAAAAAAATAATGTGCAGTCGCTGAGGAAACACAGTGTGTGTAATTTGGTCATAGTTTCAGGAAGAACTACAAAGGAGCACAAATAACACATGATATGACATACTGTGTGCTAAACTAGTTACAGAGTTGGCCAAGGCTGGTTTGATTTAAATGCAAGAACAAATAAACACATTAAAACAAATGTAAGAAGGATTACAAAGACTGAAAGAAGTTACATAAGTGACCACATTATGATCTGTATGCATTGTGTAATGTCCTTTGTTGCTGATACTTTCGTGACTACAACAGTTCCACTCAAAGCTTGTGGAAATGTATTCGGGTTCACTAGATGGCACCAAAGTTCCAAGAATCCTCAATGGCACTGGTTCAACACCCAGAATTCATTTGATTGAAAATTTCTATGGCAGGAGGACCACAACCACTCTACCTAATGCACAGTATTTCCACTTTACAATTCTGACCTGTCTGTGTTCATTCTTTTATGGCAAAGTTTGTATAATAACTAAAATTACACACACATGCAGAGATGACGGTGTGTTTCATGTGAAACATTTACCTGGCTCACTGAGGGCAAAACATCCCACTTTCTCTCCTGTGGTGAAAGGTGTGATCCACTGTTTTTTCTGTTCTTCTGTACCAAACTTCAGAATCGGTCCAATGTAAAGTGACTAAAAAACAGACAAATGAACACAATAAGGCCTGGAACACAGTGGTTACCTGTTGAATATGAAGTCGTCCTGACACCCTTTTCATTTTGGTGCCAATGTTAACAGAATAAGGCGCTTACATCAGCTGTATGACAGGTGCAAAGGGATGGGTATTGTTAAGATCTTATTGATACTGCTTATCGATACTGTAATGGTATCCTTACCTGTGCTTTTCTCAGGTTAGGATTGTTTGATTTTTAAAAGCACTGCTTTGAACTAATTGCCATCACAGATTGTGATTTTGTTTTGACAGTAATGTGAAAGAATATCACTCATAATTTTCCAGAATAAAACTATATAGACTTTTTCTCATTAGTATTTGACAGCGTAGTAGTTTAGGCAATCCTCCAGATCTCTAAATCCACCTGCTCTGATCTCAGAGGCTATCAATAACAGATCAGATGATGCTCTGACGATTTCATGTGATGATCTATAGCAAAAAAGCTGTCTACGGGTCACATTTATTGTCCAGGGGGGCTCTAGGCTGTTAGCTTACTTGCTAGCTTTAGCTAGTATGCTAAATGTGCATAATAAGCAGGGCAGATCAACCAGCATTGTGTGGATGAGAGTCAAACTGTGCATTTGTTGACCTGCACTTAACAAATTTTCACTGGATTTCATAAAAGGTCATTTGTTTTCTGCCCATATATGTAAAAGCCTTGTTACTCCATGTCCACTGGGGAAGTGTCCACTTTTCCGTGTAGTTCTCAATGAACACCGGCTGCTACCTCGAGGATGTCTCTGTGTTTGAGCTGGTCAGAGCATCTGTTTCACAGACATGGAAAAAAAAAACAAAAAAACACACAACCCTCCTCTTTTCAGCTCAAACTACATTTCCACAGAAATTAAATCAGACTAATAGCGTATCTGTGGTAAAAATCAATGTAGAATCTGACAGCAGCGGTGCCACAGCACCAAACATGAAACTGGTGAGAACAGACACATATGAGCAACACACAACAGTATCAATGCCACTACAGAGGTGAGTTAACCAGTATGGTACGTACCCCAGATGTACAGATGTTTATATTGATACACATTGATGATGTCAACTTGTACTTACATTGTTTACTGAGACTATGACGCCGGTGCTGGCGCAGCCTCTGCTAATTTCCTCCATAGCCACACTGTATGCCAGATAGTCCATCCCTGCCCCGCCAAACTCCTCTGGCACCTCCATGGCCATCACCCCCATCGCACCCAACTCCTGAATCTGGACAAGCAAGAATATTTATTTCATATCAATCAGCCTGTAAGGATTCAGACATCACACTGTGTGTCTGTACCTGTTTGGCAGGGTAAGAATGCTCTTTGTCAAGTTTGGCAGCAATGGGGGCCAGTTCTTTGTCGGCATAGTCTCTGCAAGTCTGTCTCAGAATCTGATGCATCTCTGGTAACTCTGCCAGCGCAGACAGACTCCGACAGCTATGGAGACACAGGCCCAGAGCTGAAGACAGAAACAAACATGTTTTAACGCTAAAAACATAAAAGTACTTGTAGGTTTGTAAATTCTACTATATACAATAATTCCACAGAGTAACAGTGAAATTTCAGTGTAAAGGACTAAAATTAACAGTCCTTAGTAGCTTTTCTAAGCTGAACCAGACTGGTTTTGTTCATGAAAATGTTCCATCTGTCATCAAGGAGACTTCATCAGTTCTTCATCATTCAGAATTGATGCTCGTGGATGAGAGACTCAACATTTTCAAGAACAAAACCAGCCCATTTCAACTTCAAAAAAAAAAAACTACAAAGGATTAATGATGACCTGGACAAAAGAGAATCTACATGGACAAAATGAACACTTCTTTCCATTAATGAGTCATCTGTTCATTATTTTCTCAATGTACTTTTAAACATGTAATCTTTAAATGTGTTTTCTGTTCAATGGTTATTCTTTTCTAATTAAACTGTCTCCTAAAAGTTTGATGAGTGATGAAGTCAAGAGTCACTTTTAAATCACTTTTGACAACAGACCAATTTTTTTCACTTCAACAGATGAATGTGTAAATAGCCTGAGAGTGTGAAACTCTGCAGTCACACTAAAATATACCAAACAAAAAGAAACACGTGTTTGGTTGTAGGGGAAGTTAATATGAAAATTTAGAACAAAGTTTTCCTCATTAATAAAGTCATATAAATAGTAGCTTTTAGGCTTATAGGTGTAAAATCATTGTAATTTCACTAAGTCAGTTACTGAATTTATTTTACTTAAGGATAAAAAGACACAGATCCTGTCCCTCTGACACTGAAGGGTGTAGTACACGTCTTTTTTCTTTGCTGTGTTGATCCTTTGATGAACATGGCTGAATGGTGCCAGCCATCACTGCTGAACAATAAGACTCAGCTGCGGTTCCAAAGATGCCCACGGCATGCCAGAAGTGACACAACGTTATTATGGGTGTTATGATTCACAAAGTTCTCAGTTAGATTTGATTCATTGTGATTTCCCTGACAAAGTGTTAAAGCTGAACTATAAATCAATATTACAATATCAAACTGGATTTTAATTGAGATAATAATAATAAAAATCTCAATGCATCATGTTCTTGGTTCTAGAAAAAATAAGCAAATCAACAAGAACCTACATTTTCCAGTAATGTCACACCTTTCCTTTCTTTATAAATTTCAAAGTAAAGTGAATCAATCTTATAACGACGTGATGTGCTAATAGTGTAGTGAAGACAATAAAATGATATTTACAATGGTTTAAAAGCCGCAATTGATATGAGGAGCTTTCACTTGTGTTTTTTGGCATTTTTCCATTAACGACTATTTGAATTAACAGTTACTCATTTCTTTAGTGTCAATAAACAAACAGATATAAATAGCTATATACAAACACAGCTATTTATATACAAATAGCTATATTGAGCATATTATTCCCTTTTAATATATTTGCTTACAGTCAGCTCAAAGTCTCAAAACCATTAAAGAAAAAAAAACAAAACAAAACAAAATTCGCCCTGCTGATCTTTTTTGCCTCAAAAACACAAATCCAGACACCTGATTTGGTGATGGTTAAATAAGTAGTAAGTTGAGTTTTCCTTCTTTTATTAAGTGGGGTAAAGGGGTGTTTTGAGTCAATGATTACATGCATCATACATTTTCTTATTTAGATTTGACAGCACTGTGCTCTGGTTAGCTATGCTCCAATTATGTAGGTGAAAGGTCACCAGCACCATCAGTCACCTTCATTAAAAAAATATCCGATAAACGCCAGAAAAGAAACTCTGGAGGATTCAGAACTTTTAGATAACAAGCTGTACCAGTTCCCCACAAATAAAATCACTTTACACCGAACAGGTGACTTATAGATAGCAACAAGCAAGGCTACGATTTTGTAACCTACTTTAGCCGAGGTGCTAGCAAACACCTTATAATTTCGCCAGCTATTGTATATACTTGTCCACTTGACAAGATTTGTAACCAAGAACAGTATTTTTCTCTTATAACAGCATTATCTAGCCGTTTTAAATATCATACTGTTGAACCAGACCGTTAACTTCTGTATTGAGTGCATGGTTATGTAGCAGGCTAAGCTAACTATGCTTCACAGTATACATAAGTATATACACAGGTAACCATCACAACTCATATAAATCTGGCTTTTCCCACTGCAACCACGTCTTCCTTTTGTATTTTAACACATGTTATGTTGTGTACCCACCTTTCCTTGCTTTAAAAAGGGCAGCCATGGCTCCTTATGGTCGGTTTGATGTAACTAGCTACAAACTAGGGGTGCTGATGCGTTTGGGTGCTATCGGTTACTGTGTTTGCTTTATAATGCTTGAAACTTGGTTAGGTCATTTCACAATATCATTTCGCAATTTTACGTCTTTATGTTTTTATATAGCTATATCGCTATCAAACAGAACCAATAGGCTTAGAACATTTTCACTTTAACAACTTCCGGATATTAATAAAGTAACAAGGTACTAGCTACAAGGACATTGAACGCATCAAATGACCTACTCTTCCAGTCAGGTTACATTTTAACTCAAACATTGAGCCATAGACAGACCCTAATTAGCTTATTAAAGTTATATTTTTTATTTTTTCACCCTGGAAAAAAGAGCATATCAAAGAAAAACAATTTAGGTCTTAATTAACTTAGAATATTCCAGAGAAATTATTTTATATGAAAGGAAAAGAAAGAAAAAATCCAGTAGCCATAGTAGTCCCTCAATTGCATTGCTTGTTCTGCCATAGGAGATAAAAAATAAACAGCTCTTTCATTACCTAGACCCCATAAATTTCTTGTAGGAATATTATCCAAACACAGCTTTTGTTTCTGTACAATAAATAAAAGTTATCCAGCCAGGGAGGGTTCAGGTTTTTCACAACATGTTTATTTTAGCACCATAAAAAGTCACTTAAGGTTGTCCAGTGTAATGCTCTCATTCTGTCTTTCCTTTAGGATGGAGCGATGATGGTAGATGTTTAGGAAAGGATTGATGAACGGGGCTTTGGAGAAATAAAAAGCTAAGAGGACCTGGCTACAACAGCACCAGACGGCCAGTAGGTGTCATTCATTCACTTGCTGGCAGGTGAAGGTGAAGCATCCTCTCTGGTGGAACTGCATGTCCCTGATACGACGCATGGACTGGATCTGGGGCTGGAAGGCGCAGAAGTCGTTGTAGTGTCTGTAGTCACCACACTCAAACAGGTACTGGTAGCCTCTGTATCCAGGGTACTGGTAACCCACCCAGCTGAGTTGGACAAGAACAGGGAGATGGCAGTGAGTTTCAGTGTAGTGGTTTTAGATCATCTGAGCAGTCCAACACAAATGCAGTCTCATTTCCTCTTTATTAATTTATGGCCTCTTTTAGTAGTTGTTTTTCTAGATCTTGCTGGATGTTTATGTGGTGGTATTTTTGACATGAATATATCCTTGTAACTATTGGCTTCTATATTAATTTCTTTTAATTGAATTTCTTGATGGATTTACAGTCATAATTAGATGTCTGTTTTCCTGTCAGACACTGAATTGCTGGCTTAAAATATAAGTATCAACAAACAAAACATCATGCAGTCAGCATCAAGCCTTGTGATGACATGACACCATACTTGTCATGAACAACTACATTGTAGTCTAACTCTAGGCCTGGGGTTGCCTGTAGAGCAAGTGCCTAAGAAAGTGTTTTTTGCAAAGATTCTCTACTTTACATGGAATATGAACCAATACATTTGCTCTGAGGCCAATAATTAAGTGTCTCCGCATGGTCACGAAGTTAAAAGAAATCAAGTCATTAATCTTGATCCTCTAATGAATCACTTCTCTTTAAAATGCCATAAACCAAAGCTATATTTATAGCAGAACAATATTTCTATCTGTGTGTACTCACGATCCTCCAGGCACCCTCACGCTGCCCACTCTGTCGCAGAAGCCATGCGCCCAGAGGGTGGGCACATCATCCTCCTGGATCTCCATCTTGTTGCCCTTGAAGTCAGAGAGCTCATACAGGCAGATCTTGTGCTCCATGCTGTCCTGTAGGGAGAAAATGAGCATACATGATACATGGGCTTATTTTGTTACATGTGCTAGTTTTTTTTTTTTGTTTCTTTGTTTTTTTATAACCCCACAGTGGCTGTAAGGGCAGTATGAGTCACAGGGTCTGTCTGTGTTTTATACATTATATCTGCACCAATGTTCACCACTGGAGCTGATGATTACTGAGTTATTCAGTGGAACATACTAATCTTCTAAATTAAATCTAATAATATACAATGTACTGCAGAAAGTTGTGCCAAGTTTGATCAAAATAAGCTAAAGGCTGTAATATTTTATAAAGACCATTAGATCATAAATCACCTACGTCTGAGTAACAATTTGGCTAAATGTAATGTTTTATAACACAAGCCTTTACTATAACACATACCATGCGGATGGCCTGAGGGACATGAGGCAGTCGCTGCGGTAGGAGTTGCTCCAGGTATCCCAGCGAGGATACTCTCCCTTCTCCAGGATGAACATCTCCCCACGGAAGTTAGTCTGCTCCCAGGCAACAAAGCTGGAGAAGGGAGGCCGCCAGGCACAGAGTGGGCACAGGAGTGGAGAGAACAGGAGAGAAGAATTAGTGGGAAGGTGGCAGTTATATGCCAGTAGAACATTAGAGATAGTTTGTCTGCAGCTGGTTAAGTGAGTAGATGTGTGTGTCCACTTACGGGCCGCACTCCACAATGATACTACGCACTCTATCCATGCCACGGTCACACACGTTCATACACTCATTCTGGACCTCGATCATCCTGCCCTGGAAGTTCTCCTGGTCGAACAGCATGATCTGCACAGGGGACATATTAGAACTTTGAGTGCAACTAGTCATGAATTGACAAAAAATCCAAATACTTGCTTCAAGAACCAAAGAAAATCAATTACTCAAATTAATTTCAGGATAAGTCAAGCTCTACTATGCAAACAAATCACCTCAAAAGGCTCTGCTGTAACTGTGTTTTTCCATTTACTTGAAAGGATTTTCAGCTATTTTGCTGTAATTCAGTGGCAATTACTATTTGGAATGTGCAAAGCTTCACTATTTATAAAGCTCAGTAGCACAGGGTTTTCCAAAAACAATATAAGATATCAAATTAATCTCTATTGAAGTAGCAGTAGAAATGTCATCAGATATGAGCAAAAAATTTTAAAGACAAGTTAGTTTAAGAGCTAAGTGACAAATCTGCTTTGTAATTTGGTTTCACTGACATTAACAACATATTCAGAGTAGATGCTGGAAAAGCATTAATGCCGGAGTGACTCACTCTGTAGGATCCCATGCCAGGCTCGCCGGTCTTGGTGGCCTTGCTGGAGGCAGCGGGGGCAGGGGCTCCCTTGTCCTTGGCATCAGTGCCCTGGCTGGAGGCGGACTTGGCAGTCTGAGACATGGTGAGGGGCTTCAGGAGAGTCTGGGTGAGAGATGGAGGAAGACAAGGGGATGAACAAAAATAGAGGTGTAAATGGGAGTGTTTGTATTGAATGAAAGGGAAGGAGATATGGATATCAGAGGGTGAGTGTGGGCCAGTCAAGGTGTAAAGGGGTCGTAGGGAAGTATTTTTTATGTGTATATCCAATAAGTATTTGGATTTGGAACTAAACCACAAGCCTGCTGTTATATGGGAGGCTCATTGGGGTGCTGGACTTGTGGACATTTCCCCAGGCTGAGGGTGGCTTGTCTGGGTGTGGTGGGCAGGGAGTGGGCCCTCACTCTGGTTGTGTGGTCATCCCCCTCTACTACACTGAATGTACTGGTGTATGTCTGTGTCTGTGTGTCCTTACCTGCGTTAGTATAGCTTGTAGTGCCGTGTGAGGGAGGCTGGCTCGTGCTGGTCCCTTCAACGCTGTACCCAAGCTTTTATACTCTGGCAAAGGCCAAACGTAGAGGCTCACAGCACAATAGAAAGCCTCTCATCACAGTTGGCCTGTGCCAAAGCCACCGGGTCATCACGTAGCCTAGAAAACACCGCCGGCCTCTCTGGCCTGCCTGTAAGCATTTTACTATCAAAGGAAACAACTGACCCAGGCATTTTTCCCATGTGTTGGAGTGGTAGAGCTGTAAGCTAGTTGCATGTAGAGAGAAGGAATGCAAAGGTCCAGAGGGCACAAAGAGGTAATCCCCCCTCTCTATCACCTACACTGCCACCTACACAACAACACAACCTATTCTTTTTTTCTTTTGACTTGTATGAAAAACATAGACTTACTATTTAAAATTCTCTCTCCATCTGAACCCATTGACGAGACCATACCATTTCTTAGTCCTGCAGAACCACAAACATGTAACAATAGTCTTAACAGTAAATTTTGACATTAGATTGTTTTCACTTTGCACAAAAAAAGACAAGAAAAATCTTTTTTTAATAGATGTTATCGTTCAACCCTTGCATAACCAAAGGCTGTGCAAACTAAAATTTGCTTTCTTACATAGAGTTCAACAGGGAACTGTTTTGCCAGAAATATTATAATTACGGCTTCTATGTAATAATTTTGCTTTGTTTATAACATACAAGCAAAAACAAAGAATGTATCATTTTGTGACATATTTGTAATATTATTATTAAGTACAATATTATGATTTGTATTTGTACGTATTTGAATTATTGCATTCAGTCCAGTTGCTCATTTGACTCATTAAACACATTTCCTCTCTCATGATGTCTTTCCACCCAGTCATGCTTGTGGTGATGATGAATAAGAGTCAAGAGCAAAGCTGTCATGTTACAAATCAGACACTTTAGATATTCATATTGTATGCAGTAACTTATTTGCCAAATCTATATTATAGCCAGTGCAAGTGTTTGGGTTATTACTTATTGACGATAATAACTTAAACTTAAACTGTAACATTTCCCATGTGGCAACACTGATAGGGCATCACTTCGTCTTCTTTTTTAAAAATATTTTTCTTTTTTTATAATTTTATTTTTCAAGAAGGTTTTGTACAGAAAAAGTAAAATAAAAAGAACATTTAATGAGGGGTGTACACAATGAAACACAATACAATAACAATATACAGGGAAATACGGTTTGATAAAGAAAGAGAACACATAAATATAAAAAAAAACGATTTCCACAATCTTATTAAAATATTGGTCCTCCATTTCTCCCATATTTTATCAAATCTATCATTTTGGAGTTTGCTGTAAAGTGTGATTCCTTCTATCACAAAAACCAAGTAAACAATATGATGGCAGTCTTTCAGGGTTGGGTCTTTTTTTTTTTTTTTTTACTTTTTTTTAGATATTTAAATTTTTCTACAAAACAGAACATTCTCTGACATAGGACTGTATGAAATAAAACATAAATGGAATACAATAGAAATACCATAAAGAGCAATTACATAGAAAATAAATATTTGTTTGTTCGCAAGGAAAATTACAGCAGTACAATATCAGTCATGGAGAGACATAACAATCTCATAATAGCCCCCATTCCTTCATCTGTCCCCAAACACTGAGTAACACAGTTCCATCTTGTTCAAAAGTGTCCATCTTTAGTTGTAGACTTGCGGTCATTCGCTCCATAGTGTAGACCCTTTTCAGTCTCTGTACCCACTGAGTTATGTTCAGTGGTTTTGGATCCTTCCAGTTGACAGTTTTCATTTCTTAGTGATTAATAAAAGCATCCGTAACATGTGTCTTTGATCTGAACTGTATGTCTCCTTAGGTATAGCTCCCTAGGAATATAAGTGGGCCTAATGGGGAGTTCACTTGTAAGATTTTGTCAGTTTCTTCTCTTGACTCTCTTCCAGAATCCTTGGATTACTGGGCAGTGGGTTGGGCCATTTATATTTAACCATTTTTTTTTAGCAATATCTTTATGTGCAGCTATACCTAACATTCCAAACAAACATTTAGGCATCACTATATGTCTTAAATACACTTATCCTGCCTTATCAGGAGAAATCAGCTAGCCCGTAAGAATATATCTAACAACCTCTTTAAAGCTTTCTAGTGATCATTAGGTTTGTTAAAGCCTGTAAACTGTGTTGTTATATAATAATAATAATAATAATAATAATAATAATAATATAATAATAACATAATAATGAACGTTCTATTTGTATAGCACTTTTCATAGAACGCAAAGACACTTTACATGCAGCAGATAAAACAGACACCAAACACATTAAAAACCAGTAAAAAGCAGGTGCAAAAGGCAAGTATATGAATATAAAGCTATTAAACATTAAAATTAAACATTAAAAGCAATCTTAAATAAATACGTTTTTAAAAGGGATTTAAAGGTGTTGAGGTCGGAGTAGTGTTGGATATAAGTTGGGAGCTAAACTGAAATAAAAAATGTCTTTGTACGATATCCATCATACACACCTCTGACTAGTGCAAAGGTGATAAATTCACAAGTCTCCAAAAATCTCTATTTTCACTGTTTTCAGGCTTTATGCTATCCCATGCAAAGTGCATTCAGATTCAACTCCCCACTTTAAATAGGCTTTTTTTTTCACCTACAAGAACTGATTCAGACTGACTCTCATCAGTCACAGAGCCATGTCTGTGTTTTGTGATCATTTGCTAACATAGCTAAAACTAGCCACCTAGCTAAAAGCCTGAACTGTACCAGAAAACAACAGCATAAAAAAAGTTTGTCTGATTAAGGAAAGAGAAATCTTTATTTCTGATGAAAAAGACATATTACTGCAATAAAATTGGATTCAGCTACTAAATAAATATTATCTAATAAACAAATATCAGTCCATACTAATCACAACATCATCATTATAGCTGGCAAACTTTTTTCTGGCCTGTAAAGGTGAAATAAAGGTTGATAGTGATGATGATAATTCGTGGATTATGTGTGGATTATCACCTCAACCGTGATTATTGGTGTGGGGGAAGCAGGGTTAATCTGTGTTTGATATGTGCAGATTAGATATGAACTAATCCCGCTGCATAATCTGTGTGGTTCCTGTTGCATACTTTATTATCACTAAGGTTGGGGACCAAAGTTGATAAATTTATGGTACTGTCTGAAATGGAAATTTAGCTCTTCATATCAAAACCTATCAAGAACCAAAGCCAGTAATGAAATGTTTGAAATTCATAGTCTTGTTTCTTGTTATTTTGGACAGATCAAAAGCCAGTTGTTTCTAATTGAATTTGAAATGTTGCAAATTATATAGCATATTAGCACTCTGGCATATTTGAATTCTTATTAAACCAGAATTTTCTTAAATCCATAATTTTGGATTGTGATTTCTAGACTTATCATTGCTTCCATTAAGGAATAGAGGATACAAAGTGGCTTCTTTTTATATGTTTCTGACTTTGTCATTGACTATCATTATTCAAAAAGTAGCTGAACTAACAACAAATTTGACATGCAGATTTTAAAGAAACTCGATCTTGAAATCTATTGACCCATAGACCTTTCGTCTAGTATCACTATAGGGCAAAACTTTTTTTTAATCTCATGAGTCTTGACACAAATTGTGGAATCCCAAAAGGAAGAAACCTATTGATTTTTCAACAGCCCTGACTTTCACATCCTGCTACTATCAATACAGCTTCCCCTTGAGGCTTTTGTTGTCCAATTTTCTTCCATTTACTCGTCTAACACATCAGTACATCTCCTTCCCACACTTTATTTTATTTCCTGCTTCTTAATCATGTCTGTAAAATGTAAAAAAAAAAAAAAAAAAAAAAAAAAAAAAAGTCAGCTGACAGAGATTATTAAGTCTGATTTTTCAACAAATATTATTGTGTAATTAAAGAACGATTTTTCTTTAACATTATCTGTAAATATCTATTGGTGATTTTGGTGACCCCATGACCTTTCCTTTTTTATCTACATCTTTTTCCACTATTGTGTAATTTATGCTGCATGATTTTCACTGTGATGACAAAATAAGGGTGTTATTACACAATGGTACTGAACAGTGAAATTTGCCTTTTAAATGAAGTTACCTTTTACAATGATGATTCATTCAGATGAAATGTTTCTGTTACTGAATATTTAAGTTAAGATGCCCATTCAGGGCCTCTGCTCTCTTGTTTGAGGTTGATTATGTAACAAGGCACACATTTGGCAGAACTGTTGTATACATCACATCCTGTTGGTTAAACATGTAATAATCATGGACTTATCCTTTCAAATGTAAATAGGATTATTAATATGTCAAAGGGACAATTACACGTGAATTTAATTTTTGGACAGTAAAACAACCCATTTGTGTCATCTACTAAATATTTCTTTGAATATCCAAAAAATACTTTTGTACACTTAAATTTACTTTTAGAGGACAGCAGTCCCAACTGTCAAATTGGTGCATTTTCATTTTATTAAGACAGTCTGCCCTAAACCAGTAAATGTGTATTTATCGGACCAGGTGAGATAAAAATGTTACATCAAACAGTTAAACAGAGAATATTAAATGTAAAGATGATTCAAAGTAACACTGTAAATAGCTTTTAGCTGCTTCGGTTCTCTCCATCCCTCCACCCCACTCTAACCTTGGCCCTTGGTATTTTCTCAGAGACTCTCACTCTGTCTTGTCTCACTTATATTCCTGTGTCTCCATGTCCACAGCCTATGGTGATAATGTGGCGTTTGCACTTCTGCCCCTGCACCGATTATCCACGCTTTTGTCAGGGTGGACAAAGAGAAAGGCCCCTCCCTCCTGCTGAGCCGGGGCTTTCAGCATGGCCCCTTGCCAGGGGAGGCTTTAAAAGGGTGGGGGCGCGTGGCTCCTCTCACTCTCACGGCAGGACAACCCAAGGGAATCAAAGCAAGGTGAGTCCCTGTCCCTCAGCCAGACAGACAGCACAGCCAGGGTAGCACAGCCAGGGTATAGCAGCCCCCCATATGCACACACTCCATCCCAAACCCTGTCACATCAGAGCCGGTCGGGCTCTAGGGCCCAAAAACCATCACTACACCCAGTGGTGAGATAAATAGTGGTGATGGTGGAAATTCTCAGTAATAGCAGGGAGAAAATGGGCAGGAAATAAGATAACAAGATAGAATGGGTGGGAGAGCAAAAGAAGTCCAGATAAAGCCCCTGGCTTCTTAGACCCTCACATTTTTGTCCAGGAACCATAAATAGATACTTTCAGAATCATGGATTCAGGGTGATTCCAGTATGCAGACCACTATGCTGTTGATACTTTCTCAACAAAGCCACAGCTGTATTGACTATTCAGCATGCTAAGTTCCAGAACAGGCTTTTTGTTTGCATAGAATAATTCTTTAGTCAGCTGTATTGACTCTTGTGCTGTGATATTCATGCAAGTAAAATATGTGTATCATGATATTTTTTGCATGTTTTAATTACTGTCTTCAGTTTCAACTTGAATACTTAGCTTGCTCTTCCTCAGTATATTCAATGTGTCGTCTTATTCTCGTGTCTTGGTGAGTGTGACCTCTGTAGCTGTTGTTTTCAATTGTAGGCCTACTTTTCTTTCAGGCAAGATGACTCACCATTGCACCAAGTTCTCCGGCCACTGGAAGGTGAGTCTGTGGAATGAAAAACACATTCATGCATCAACTATCTATCTTACACATTTTACTGAGAGGGAGGGATGAGGGAGAGTTGCCAGATCTTATAAAAGTGTGGCCAAACACCCAATCAGGTTTTGAAGGTCAATCTCCAAATTGTTTTTAGATAATTAATATATTACCTTCATACCCACCCCACCTTAGCTTGAAACTCTGGTGACAGTGTTTCACTGTCAAGCAGTTCTAGTGTATGATGCATTAATAAGCTATCAGAGATATGATATTGACAGGATTCATTTGTTTTGTCTTGTTGGCTGTAATTACGTATGGATTAAGTATCATAATCAATAAAGGGAACCAGAGCAGAAAATATAGAGAAACATAATTTCACAGAGAGAGGCAGAATGTCAAAGAATGCCAACTTAAAAACACATTTTTAGACTCAAAAAGAAAGATTCAAGAGCTGAAATCTCAACTAACACCACAGCTTTCAATTTTCACAAGGCCCAGTGCTAATATATAAGCATACATGAATACATCATACAGCCACTAAATGGTACTAAATGGTAAATTGGGCAATTTTGGAGGCTATTGACTCACTGCTCATAGATTTTAAGAATGAAACTAAAAAATCATGGCGGTTGTCAAGGTTTTTCATCTTTCTAAAAACATGGATCGGACAAACACTAGGGATTGATTATATAGAAGAAAAAAACACTTTATATGACATATATTAAGTAAAAATTTGTTTGACTTGTGTGTAGCCACAGGTGTCAATTAAAGAAAAATATAGCTTACACTAATGCAAGAAGAGTCTGCTAAATGACAAGTACATAGCAATGTGTAGTTTAAGTGGATGAGTTACAATACATTAAAGCTAAAGTTAAAATAAAAAGCTATTGATCGCACTGTCCAATACCAAATAGTTCTTTAATGAAACAGTACATAGGTGCTACCACATCCACATGTCTTCTTGAGCCACCCTATGTCTGCTTTGCCCTTCCAGATCATTGTCTTTGATGAGGAGTGCTTCCAGGGCCGTCGCCATGAGTTCACCTCTGAGTGCTGCAACGTGATGGAGTTTGGCTTTGAGTCTGTGCGCTCCCTCAGGGTGGAGAGTGGAGCGTGAGTAAACATATACACACATGCAGAGTGGTTTTACAGTCACTGGAAGAAAAGGCAAAAGCTCTTAATTCATGTGAAAAGAAAGGCAGTTGGACTTGTCTCAAGTTGCTGACTTGAGATGATATTTTTAGGCTTCTGATGAGTAAGGTTAAATGGCTGAGACCGTTGAGAGTCAGAAAGGGTAATGAGAAGATGATGCTTATTAACTCACTTTTCTTCCCATGCTTTTCTTCAGCTGGGTGGGTTATGAGCATGCCTCCTACCAGGGACAGCAGTTCGTGCTGGAGAGGGGAGAGTACCCCCAGTGTGATGCTTTTGGAGGTAGCAATGCCTATCACATTGAGAGAATGACTTCCTTCAGGCCCATTGCCTGTGCTGTAAGTTCAACAAAATACTGTGACCCTTTTTCACTCTACTTTTGTGTTTGTCAGATAATTCATGTAGACTTGAGCATCTGGAAAAACAACTTTTTTTTTTCCTCCTCAACAGAACCACAGAGAGTGTCGTATGACTATCTACGAGCGTGAGAACTTCATGGGCCGTAAGGGTGAGCTTAGCGACGATTATCCCTCCCTCCAGGCCATGGGCTGGTGCAACAATGAAGTTGGCTCTTTCAGGATCCAGTCTGGAGCGTAAGTGTGCCCAGTAGACTCTGCCATTTCCCATGCCTTCCACATTTGATTTAATGCTCACCTATTTCTTCAGCCTCTGCACAGCAGTCTAAAATAGTCCTGCTTAGCCTTTCACAATCTTTCGCAACAATTTCATCGGCACTTCCCTCATTCTCACTGTGATTTCTCAACAGATTCGTGTGCTACCAGTACCCTGGTTATCGTGGATACCAGTATATCATGGAGTGTGATCGTCACTGTGGAGTACAAACACTTCAGGGAGTTTGGCTCCCACTGCCAGACCCCTCAGATCCAGTCCATCCGCCGTATTCAGCAGTAACAACTTATCCAAACCCTTTCTCCCATGTGACCCTTCACCTTTGACCCTTGCTTCTTCCCAGTGCTGAATAAACTGTCTTTCTTAAACCCTACTGACTTTCACCAATGTATCTGCTTAACAGATAGGTTCATAAAATGTGTAATTGGATGCCAGTGCCATCTTTTACACATTTCACAGTTTTCTGAATGATAATCAGTCTGACAGAGTTCACATAAGGGTGTAATAGGAACTACCTAGTGTGAGTGTTTTAGCAATAAAGAATGAACTTGAACAGATGATAATGGACAAGTGGGTTAATAAACAAAGCATAGATGTAAAACTGATAGAAAACAATCAGCAATAACTTTTTATAAGAGATGCATTAGTCAATATCAAGTGAATGTCAACAGAAGTATAATCTTGCATTTCACGAAACTTACATAGATAAGGGATTTACTGTTTTTGTTTGAAAGACTAAATCATTCATTGGTATTTCTAAAAACTACACATGGTGCACATGCAACTTATAGCTGTTCCTGTCTGAATTTAAAGGCATTTCACTAATATTTGAGCTGAATCTAGATAGGGACACTCTTAAAATGTGTATAGCATGCTTTTTCAAGGTTAAAAAGTATCATTAGCTTCCTTTATGGTATCTATACTGGAGATATTAATATAAACACAATAAGCAGCAGTCTATTGCAGTGTATTAAGGAGCATTACCATTACTGACCAGAAAACGGCACTGCGTTTCCACCAATAAAACAAGAGACACACATCAGCTTATCTGGGCGTCATATAGAAAATCATTTAGTCTGGTGTGTTATTTGTTACTGTCATAGGCGGCTGCAACTGTATTATTTGGACTGGTAATAAAAACAAGTTATTTAGTATCAACACAGAGAATAGTCTGTAGTTATACTGAGCACTGTTAGCTGTAGCAAAGCTTTTATTTTTGCTGAGGCCTACATTTTACGTTTTTCTCATGGAACTGTACCCCTCTGTGTAATTTCCTGTAAATACACTGGCTGTTATTCTCACTGAAATGTCGTAAATCACAAACAAAAAAGGTCTAAATTTATAAAGAGGGAAATTCCCACGTATGAACTGGTGACACGACGAGCTGGTCGTGTATGACGCCGTATTGTTTCTGCTTTTTTTTGGTTCCGAAACATATTACTGTGTTTAAATATTTTCGAACCCCACCGTGAACATGGCCTGGGTCCGGGTCCGGCTCCAGCCACTGACCCGCTCCGTGTTTTACAAGCCTCTCGCCGCCGCAGTGGGAGGAAGTTGAACCACAAAGCAAGCAGTGCCACTGTGCTAGCAAAAAAACAGAAAAATATATCGAAGGGGACTTCTTCTAAACATGTGCCATATTGGAGCTGGAAAACGAGCCGCTTAATCGCAAGAAACGGACGTATCGTGTGGTGTTCTGCTGGGAGGCAGAGGACGGACACTCGGTGAAGCTACTTAGCGGTTAAACTAGCCGAGTGTGGGGCTCCCCAGCGCGGATAGCCTGGTAGGCAGGAGTCGCTCGCTCGGGGCTGGCGGAGCACGACGACCTGGTCGGCTCTTGCTCGTTTTACTTCAGATATCGACCTCTGTGTGGTTTCCTTGTTTAAGGAGCCCACCAACACAACGTCATATTAGGCATTTTCTTCTGTCTACTTGTGTTTTATTTGCCGTCTTCTCCGTCGCCTTGTCAACTGCCACATTCACGGCGAAGAGGAAAAGTTATCGGTTACAAGCAAACTACCGCTGGCCAGCCGATTTCCATCTCCCGTCGCTCCCTCCCCCTCCTCCACCATCAGCGTCACCATCAGCCCACAGTCAGTAGCTCTGTGCTGGGTCTCCAGGCGAGGAGGGTCCCCCCCAACGCTCGGGGTAACTCATCAAGCAGCTATGGATTATCTTTCAGGATTGTGACAATATTTTTGAATTCATCGGACTCTCAGAGACTGTTTTTTAGGAAAGCCTGCGAGACTTCCCCGATACGAGCGGCCAGTTAACTCGCTGCCGTTAGCTTAACGTTATTAAGTAACTAAATCGCTGTCTGAAATCGAGCCAATGTTAGTCTGTTAGTCTGCCAGCTAGTGACTGTGTTTCCTACTGGCAACAAGGGCATTTTTATGTGTCTCTGGAACCGAAATAGTCCAAACTAGATGTGCAGACTGACTTATCACGATATATTATTCGTTAGTTAGCCTACTGGCTAGCAGGTTTCGTTTTGCTAGCTAGCGTGGTAGCTAACTAGCAGGCGAACTAAATATCGATATTGCCACCAGGCTGAAATAAGTTGTCTGTGGGCCGCGTGGATTTTACTCACGATTACTTAATTACACCTCTTGTTTGGACTGTATTTGGCGCTAAACCCCTTAAGTGTTTAAGTGCATCTTTTTGAGCGACTTTCTTTTGCAAATGATAAGCCGATAAGGAACATTTCAGCCTTAACATTATACAGGAAGCCGACAACGACGGCAACATAAACAACAGCGGTGCGTGGATTTTATGGAATGCAAATCATGAGTCGGGGCTCATCTGTAACCGGTGCATGTAGGGTTTAATTTGTGCTAACATAAATTAGCTTTTCGGTGCACCGTCGGAGATATAAAGGGCGGGTGGTAATATACATTTCTCAAACAACCTGTCGCCAAGTGTCCTCCCTCTTGAGTTATTTCGATCTCACAAATCTGTTTGAGACGAGGTGAGGCAACAACATGTCTAGTTTTTCTAACAGTAGAGCTGGTTTTCTGCTGTTGTCGAAGCATAAGAGGAGCCACTCACATTTTCTACTGTGCAGCTACTGACTGCCATTCCTCTAAAATTAGAACATTTTTTTTTCTTTCGAGAGCACAGTGTTTACATTTTAAGGAGAAACCCAGAAACACATGCCGCACTGGAGACAAACCAGTCGTTTGGACATATTTCCTTCAGGAGGACCAGGGAAGTCTCCGGAGACTTGTAGGATTTGACAGCTGTCTTCAGATCCAGCATCTGGTGCATCTACCTATCTGTGTTGGCTATATCACATCTCCATAAAGCGAGGAAGTGCTGCTTTCACAAGATCTCATCTGTCTGCTTGCATTGTTTCCCTTACAATTCGCCTTCAAGAAACCTGAAATTTTTGCATTAAATGGGATTACAAGGACGGTGATCTAGAACCTCTGCTGAATATATATTTCTCCTGCAACCTGTCACCCAATGTCTTCCTCCCAAATTTCCTTTTTTCCATCATAATGATGGCACTTTGAGGCGAAGTGAACAGACTACAGCCTGTGACAACGACACCATTCCAGTCGATGGTCAGCCCCACCGTCCGCTCTGCTGGCCCTGTCACGCACCTCGGCCATTGATGTTGGTCATATCTGGTGGACTTTGTTTTGTAAACCCCTAAAACAACCATCCCCAACCCGGTATTTTATTGATTTGGTCGTCCCAGGGTCGAAAGATGGCGGACCTCGAAGCAGTGCTCGCTGATGTCAGTTATTTGATGGCGATGGAGAAGAGCAAATCTACTCCAGCGGCCCGGGCCAGTAAGAAAATCATCCTGCCTGAGCCCAGGTAACCACATTTTGTCATAAGCTTTCATGTTGTTCTGTAGCCGGTGCTTGTTTTTGTTTGCTTGTCAAATTGATTAATTTATTGTGCATGCTTTGCTGCCAAATAGGGAGATGGAGGCGTGCTTCCTCTCAAACCTGTGACTTACTGTAGATGCTAAGTGAAATGACAGTAGAGCTGTGAGATCCTGCAAGAATACAGTCAACTCTGTCGTTTCATTATATCATCTAAACTGCCATGCACCAGACTAATGTGTGTGGTATTTTACACCCAGCGCCAAATTTGAGTAATTAACCTTTTAAAGCAGAAGCCTTATATTTAATATTGTGGGTTACTGTGACAGGATATGAAGCAGCTTCATGCATAGTATTTATCTTGTTACTCTCATCTGTTTAGACAATGAAGTGATGGTAACTAGAGCATGCTCTAAAACCTTGAATCGCATTTTTAATTTGATCCCAAGCTTGATGTGCATTCTGATTGTTAATATGTGCCATGCAGCAAACACAGCACATTTACTTATGCCTGTCTGTGGTGCTGTAAGTCCTTTGATGCAGCTGCACTATCTATCTGTGCAGATTCTGCTCAAGCATGCTGTTTGCAAGCACCCCAGAGTATGTAGCCATCACTTAGAGAGATCACTACTGCTACAATCTGATTTCAATAACTCGCCTTCCTCCTAGCCATGACTACAAATAGTTTTTCCCATGTATGCAGCTTGTCTGTGTCAGTTCAGTCTTGACTAAAGGCATAGAAGTGACGCTACTTGATTGAAGAGGATGTGGTAACAACTTGGTTTGTTTTTCATACAGGGTTTGTAAGTTTGACAGTGGTATTTAGGCAAATGACAGCCATTGTGTGAACAGTAGGTGTATGTGAAAAAGTTTGTCACATTTACTTTGCATTTACATATTTTTTGCAGGCTATTAACTAATCACTGACGATAATGTTTTGTTGATGCTGTAGTAATGCTCTATTTTGGTTTGGTTGGTATTAATATTTAAACAAATAATGACTTTGGAGGAAGTCAGTGTGAACATTAACATTACACCACTGATCAGCAGAATGCAGTGAACCAGACAGGGAAGGTAACACAGTGACAAATGTATAATTTTAATTCATTACTTAAATGTGAAAGCTTGGATTACATAGCATTAAGTTGTCTGTATCTGTAAAGGTTACATGGATCAATGCCTTTTTTTATCCATCAGACGTGCAGAATTTTCTTTAACCATGACAGGTTTATGAAAACAATTTAATGATGAAATGTACAGTTTAAGAAGGCATTCACAGTTTGCAGCTAATTCTCCCCTCTGGCAGTTCTTCACAACAGCAGTTGAAAGCAGATTATATTACCAAATGGACAGTTAGCAGCATGAGTATACTGGGGTTAAATCAGATTACAAGCCATAAAGTGAACATTTTTGTTGATGCATATATTGCAGTTGATTGCATTAACAAATTTCTCTATGGAATAAAGGAGGAAAGGAGTGAACCACAGTTTTCTTAAACTTTGTCCGGTTTTTAAATGGAGCTGTGTATAACCAAGGTGTATTCTATCTTAAGGGTTTCCTTGCTTTAAGAAGGAACTAGTTTCAGTATGGTATCATAGTGAAGTTGTAGAAACATCAATCTTGTGTCAGTCCACCAGTGCATTACAGTTAACATTCTGTTCCATTTAATTGTAGTACAAATTGTGACACTTCTGTACACTAAAAGAGCTGACGCCAGCATGATGGTTCACTAAGTTCTGAAGCAGTATAGATCACCTGTCTAAAGAACAGAACCAAAATAGCTTGAAGTCTGACAATATGTAAAATGAAGATCAAATGACTTCTTTGACCAAGTACTAGTGGAATATTATATCTTTTGTGATGGACTGGGCAGTGGTAGCAATATTCACACTTACTGTTAGCAGCAGCGTGGTAGCTAGTGGGATGTTTACATTTTGAAAGAATATTTCAGTATCAAACACATCTATGCAGAACTTTTTGTTGCTTTTAGCTAGCTCCTTTCCTAGTGTTGGCTCAAAGTGAAAAATGCAAATGATAACTGTGCTAATGAAAGACAGAAGCTATATTTTTGGCCTTACTTTTGCATATTTGGGCATGCATACAAGTGAACAAAAGTGGATTATTATGCATTGGTGTTTGAAGTTTCTAGGGCTCTTTTAAAGGGGGTAGAGTAATGAAACTGGGCCACTGCTGGAAACTGGTAAAAGCATTGTAGATACTAGCTGTTCTAAACTGCCACAGAAAGAGGAAGCTACCAACTTACTGACTCCACATCTTAAAACCTACATGTATTTTATGCTGAAAACGTTTTTTAAGTAGAATATTCCTTTTAAATACATTAAATATTGTATATTCTTAAATACAATTATTGTAGATGTCAAGTTTACATTTGGATCCATTTTCACATCATGCTGGTCAAGTTATTTTCATTATTTAAACAGCATAGCAGTGGGAAAATTATCCTTTTGATACCAGCATATGAGCTGTCAAATGCAAATGCCCACTGTGTGAGTATGGTCTAATACTGATAAAATTCCATATTGGTGATTTGTTTTAACTTAACTGCGGCTTTGCCTCTATAGGTGATTACAATGCCAGGATGTACAACATTGTAAGGATTTCCCCCATAATGTTCAAGGTTCAAATTAACAGCAACAAGTGTATCAGCCTTGTTGGGGGTGGGGTGTGGGGGTGTAAGTTTGATGGGTTTGTAACCTTGGAGTGTTCAGTTTCTCTTCACATAGTGAAACGTCCAAGTGAACAGGAAATGCAGGAAAGAGGCTCGGTATAGTGTATGTTTCTCTGAGACGGTCATTCTTTGGCTAACTGCTGCTCACAGCAGAATGCCAAGTACACCTACCTACAGGAGCCTATTAGCTAAATTTGCAGTACCAAGACCTTATTTACAACTGAACTGCCTTGCCCTTAACTTTAACCTTCAGGTGTGACAGGCGTTGGTCAGACAAAATGAAATAGACTATGATTTCCTGTTAATGAGAGTCTTATTATGAACCAGAAATATTATGTTGAGAGCTTTTACTTTAACAGCAAGAAAAGCATTACCTTATTAATCATTTACACATTTCAGGTAACCTGAACTGTGACAATGTTAGAACAGATATTGTGCATCAATTATCAGTCTCAGAATGTTGTCAGTCAAGGTCTGGACAGTTTCCCTGTTCAGTTAACTCATAATTGACTATTTTTTTTGCTCAGGTTATTGGTGTGAAATAGCATGGCTTGGATGTCTGAGACCACCATTCATTAAGCTTTTATAGTCCATGTACCCTATGGAAGCAGATTTAAAACAGTTTATCAAGCATGTACAGTGTTTGGGTTGGTGTATATGTATAGATAATTAGTGTATTTTTCCTTGATTAAATTCCTAAACAAATTAGGATTTGAGTAAATAGTTCAAAGCCTTCATACAACATAATTCTGTGAATTTTAGAAACTTTTATCATGACAACGTAGATGGAAGTTAACTCGCCAGGGTATTTAAATACCCTGCTTCAGTATATCAAGTGGGCAGCACTGATCTCCTGATAGCAGACTTCAGGTCTTATGATTTATGAGTATGGGCATATCTGTGTCATCATGGGAAAATAACAGCATCTAGGTAAAGGAAAGCTGCAGGTGGAGATGAGCTATTTATTTGGGGTGAAGGCACGTCATATATTGAGTTCTACTAGTGCTTTCAGTAAATGGGTGTTAATTCACCATTTATTTTGCATCATTTCATTCCCTTTGTTATATGATTCATTATGTACAACTAAAGCAACATCAATGAACATGACAGGCTTGGTAGCTAATACATTATAGAGAAGTAGCAAAGCTGATCTTTGCAGGTTTTCTCATGGTCATGTGATAGTTTATGGAAAGGCGCATTCAGAAAGTCTGATCTTGTTCTCTGTTTTTCAGAATGTCACTCGCTTAGTTAAAAAGACCACAGCCAAGTTTGTTCATCATTGAAATAGGCTTTCCAAGGCCATTCGGTTCTTACTGAAGAGACACACATTGTCCTCTGAAGTCTGCAGCTTTATAAAACCTTAAATTCTAATCTAAACCTTTCAGGCTTTTGAGGTTTGGCAGATGACATGCATACAGCTACATTTGGCCAAAAATGTTATCGTGATATACATTTTCATTTCAGGCAATATTGTTAATTAGTATTAAATGTCAAATCATTATTTCTTTCATTTTAGCAGCTGATCTGAGTAAGATAATGGCAGTGTTCTTTATGGTCAGAACATGGTGAAGGCTTTAATGCAACACAATGTTTCAGAAATCCAGAGATAGAATATCTAAAACAAAGCACAATGAGGAAAAAAATGTGTACAGCAATAATGAAATTATGTTATGATCATTATCTGTGTTTATTGTCCAACCCTAGGTAGATATTCTGTTTACTGGTGAGTTACAATAGCATGGCAGCATGTTGGAATTGTTGAAAATACACTACAGCGTGTGTGTAAATGGTAGAGAAGTCAGGTCCTGCAATGACGTGTTAACACTTTTTAGACAACAATGCAGCTCTAGTAAAAGATATCAAGATCTAATAATAATTAGACTACTGCATGTAATTCAGTAATTAGAAACCACTCGTTCACTGTCATTAAGTCTACACATTATTCTGTTATGTAATTCTGTTGAAGGTCCTTGACGAAACATAATAGAGAACCCTTGTGATGGTATGTCTTGCAGTTGTCAGGTGGGACCAAAATTTCAGACTTGTGCTCAATCTATAAACTGCCCTTTAGACCTAAATTTAGGTTGTGGGTTAGTAGCCATTAAATAACTAATCTGGATCCGTGTGTTTGTCGTCATACTAATGGTTTTACAGGGACATTCAGTCAGGAATCCAGGTTGTGAAGTGTTGACAGTGGACTTTAATCCTGAGATTTGATAGCCATGTGTCAAGGATTTTCACACCATGGCATTTGACTGATTATCACATTATTATCCAGTGATATTTGATCATAAGAGAAACCAGCCATTTAGAGTTAAGTGAAATTGCTACCTGTATAAACTATTGCCAGCAGGTGAATTAAACTAGGCAGAGGTGTTGAACATAAAAAAAACTTAATGCATTGAATATGGCTTATTAAGTGAGTTTATGTTAGATATGAGCTTTATTATTTATTAACTACCATTTTGCAGAGCTGAAGCGATGCAAGCCTCTAATGGAAAGCACTAATACACTGCTGCTGAGTAAATCAGTCATAGTGCGCCTTGTAATATTGAAATTTACTTAATGTAAGGCAGTTACGTCATTACTATTATTATTAGTATAGTAGTAGTAGTAGTAGTAGTATTAGTATTATTACTGTTGTTATTATTGCCATAATGTGTCCAACAGAATTAGATGAAATGGTTAGATTATTCTTTTTCCTGTAAAACCCACATATTGTTATTGTGCTTGAGTGGTTCTAATAGCATCAGCGAATTTATTGAATTCAAAGTGGACTGTAAAACATATGAAGCTAATGTGACCAACATAATACTGAACTGAGAGGGAAACAAGACTGAACAAGTGGAATACATTAATTCCTTAAACTGGAAGAATTGATAAAGAAAGTGCAGTTGCATATAAGCTGCTATGTACTTCAGCATGATTTTATGCAGCATATGAGGAGTTTTCAGCCTGTGTGCTTGTGGGGGGTGCAGTTAAATGTGGCACTTTGGAGATAGCGTGGTGCTGCCACATTCTCAACGGGCCAAGGCTATGTCCTCTGGCAGAGAGGTGAGATTTTGACAGCAGCACTGAAGGCAGTTGAGATGAGAGACATGGGGGAGGGCAAATGGACATCTGTTAATATACAGAAATCCATAAAATATCTATGTAAGAAAAAGGTGCACAAATGTATTAAAGGCTTGAAGTGAAAACAGAGATTTAGCTGTTAGTCTCAGTGTCAAGCACAGGGTTTGACCAGAGGAAAGGGTTTAAACTGTCTCTGTTCCCATAAATGCAAAGACAAAATAAAACAACTTTTAAAATCTTTTGTCAATTGCGTTCAATAATTTTGCAAACAAGGAAACTCATATGGGAAAATTCTGTCAGGTTACTTGGCAAACATTATTCATGCATTTAGTCAGAGGCCATGTCTTTTGGGGCGAGAGATGGTCTGATGACTGGCATTGTAACTCACTGGCTGATACAGGCAGCAAGTAGCAACATGTAGTCTACAATAGTTATTCCCCCGCTCGCCCATGGGGCAGGGGTATATGGTAATACCGGGAATTCCGTCTGTCCGTCCATCTGTCTGAGATTTTTGTCCAACCAATTTCTCATAGACTATTCACCCTATTCTTTTCGAATTCGACACACATTTCCTTACCACTAGGAGAGGGGCAGTGCTAAGTGTAGTGGCTAAACTAAAATTTTTGTAATTTTTTTAAAACATTTTTGAAAATTTTGACTCAGAAATTTGTCCAGCCGTTGTTTTTTTTTTTTAAAGCCTATTCACCTAATTCAAGACAAAGTGTGATCACAATAAAAGTTAAGACATGTCTAGAATAATGTTTGTCTTGGTTTGACTGAACTACCCAAAAAGGATAGTAATTTAGTTTAATCTAGTTTATAATGATCTTTAATTTAAGATTCAAAATTAATCCCTGACTATTCAGGGTATCAATGAGCTGGAGGGGCAAAGTGTTGTATGGCATCTTCCTTTTTCATTTGTTAAATTGTTTTTAACAGTAGTATTTTATTAAGTACATTGAATTGAGTATACTTGATACCAATGAGCACATGTGTGATCATATATGTTTTATTGTGTATATTCCTCTAGCATTATTGGTTGCACAGTTGTTTTTTCAGTGTTACGCATTCCCTGGATACAACTGTGATCACAATATTTAAAACTGGAGGTCATACAATGTGGTTTTCACAGATTTTTCAGCTCCACTTTATTACATTTTGCTTTTTAACTTTAAAAGCAAAGCTAAACAAAGGCAGCATGCACAAGCCAGATGTCCCAGCCATTGTTGCTTGGTGGACATGCTATAGATACTACTGAGACACAAATTAGGACCACTAGTGATTATTTATTGTATAGCCTGGCAATTCAGCTAGAGATGAAATGTGGATGATTCTAAAGTTGTTATCACACAAGTGCTACTTTCTGTAGCAACATTGTTACTAGTCAGTGTAAAACTATTGTATCTTGAAGCTTTTGCTTTGTCACTTAAAAGAATAGGACGTAAATAAGAATAAGATACAATGAATGTATTATCTACAATGTTTGGTACTAATATTTGAATTGAAAGTGATTCAGAAACATCTATGCTGCTCAGTGGGCAAATAAAGAAAAGCATAAAAAAAGCATTGCTTATCTGGAAGTTGCTCAATCTGTCTGGTAAGAGGCTCCATTCACACCTCTACATCCTACATTCGTGGATACGTTTAGAAGCCAAGCAGTAGCCAGAAAAACTGGTTTCAGAGTCAAACTAGTTTCCCTACTAGAGTAATTGTATCTCTACAGGCTGAAATAACATGAAATAAACATTCATATCTTCTGTTTAATGCCTGCTTGTGTCAGCAAGTATGGTCTCTGCTGCTTATTTCTGTATAATGTGATGACCAAACATGAAAATGGTAACCTGTAAAATAATTATTTAAGTTTAGGTTGATCCAGAATGAAATTGATTCATAAGAGAGGGTTGGCACTGTGTGTCATGTTATCAACACTGTTCAAGTACATGCCCAAAGAAGCAGCTTATAGAAATGTCAGTGATATCCTGTAATATGTTAAATATTTACATGTCTGCATACTTCCGGAGGTTTGAAGAAGTCTCTACACATGGAGAGTATAGAGTTGTACCGTCAAAGGAAATTTGACATTTAACTGTCCCGCACTTTGGATTTTAGTAATTGTTCCCAAATAGAAAAAAGACAGTAAAGGAGAAATTATATTCTTTGTCACTACACGTCCTGTGACCTTAACTGTTGCACAGATAATTTTTCAGCTGAGACCTCAGAACGGGGTATATACATAGACGGGGGTTTTGAAACCTATTTAATTTGTCTGCACTTGCCTGTTTCATTTTCATAACCAACGCTAGCTTTATTTAAATTGTAAAAGCCAGTGTTGCTTTAATATACTTAAAAACACATAAGCGCCTCTTTAGGTGTGCACTGACCTGCAGTTAAACATGCAGAGTGAGGCGTGTAATTTGGTTAAAAACACATGTGAAGAGTGTCCCACAGCTTGAATACTGCTGTATCATCATAGCACCATCAGGAGATCCCAAAAGACACTTAAGAGGAGCAGACTCTAAACTAGTTACTGGTAGAGTGGACAACACTGTGGTAGCTCTTGGTGTTATTCTAATAGACCGCATTGTGTTGGCAAGGTAAGCACGTTCCCATCTAACAGCTGGTGCTCGCGAGACAGATGTTGGAGGCAAAATGACGTAACTGCCGCCAAAAGGAGATGCCGTGTATTTTATGGGCGCTGTGTGCATCCAGCTGCACAATAAGCTTAAAGCAGACAGTAGTGTAATCGTGGGGGACACAACAATTTAGTACAAGGCTCTTGATTCTTTGCTTCGCGTCAGTTGAAAAGACACTTAAGGACAACTTTCTGACAGTTCACTCCCACACCATCATAGCTCAGAAAGTTAAAGTGTGGGAGTTGTGGCCCAGACTGTGACATTACTTTTTAAAGGTGTTGCACAACAGACCTGAACTGAAATTGCAATGTGTAAATGTAGAAAGAATCATTTGTATTAAGTTTGAAATTCACTTTGAAAACCAAGTTGGACATAAAATCATAACAATGATAAATGTCTAATTTTTCTTTCATATTACTGTCTCTGTAATGGAGTCTTCTGCTTCGCTATGTGATTGATGCCCCATCCACACTAATGTATTTTGCAAAACAGATTTT